>NC_059406.1:4064295-4369148 GCF_905220565.1 Melitaea cinxia
TTAATTTGATCAGAGTTAATTAAAATTCGAGAAAATTTATTTGAAATAATTTTTGCCGTATGTCGTATATGTCGTACCGACCCATACAACGACATCCTTAATAAGTACGGTCCGGACCGACCCGGACTCGCCCCTCGCCCGCCCGCCCGCCGCGATACTAGACGGAGTGTGCGGTCGGCGGCGGCTAACGCGTGCTGTGGCCCAGGGCTCGTCGTACGGCGGCTCGCGCTACAGCGGCGAGTACCACTCGGGCGCCGCGCAGCCAGGTGTGCACGCGCACCCGCACCACGCGCCCAAACACTTCGCCAACGAGTTTAACAAGGAGTGGCCCGCCGCCTAGAGCCCGCCGCCACCGCCCCACCCCACCCCACTTACCGACTAATACGTGACTACATTTTTTTCGCGATGTTCGTTTTGTTGATATTCCTCGACCGCTTTTTAACCGTGAATTTTTCATGTTTTCGTTTTAAAGTGAAAATTCGTTTCGCCCGTTTGTCATCACACGTTTTGATTGAAATATATAGGTAGTTTTATGACGATGCAATATTATCGTGTTAAAATTATGACGATCGATCTTAGTCGCGTTAAAGACTTGTTAGATCTTTATATAGTAATTAACTTACTGACTGCATTAACACAAACCCACACGCGAACTTTACTTTTAGTCGTAAACGAATTAATTGTAATTAAATTAAACTTAGATAATCGCAATGATCGTTCAGATGTTTACGAGCGTATGTTAGCGGACAATTTTCGTTTCGTTTCCTCTCCCCGAGTCTCGCGGCTCCGTGTCCGAAGCACGCCGATGTGTTGAGTGTACTTAGTACACGAAAGTTTTCTATATCTTTTTATTATTCTTTTTTGGATGTGGGCTCCTTTTAACGTTTTATTTTACTTCGCACTTTGATTACTTCAAAGATAATGTTTTCGCGTTTATAAAATGATTTCTTTTAATAACACCACCTAATGAATCAATGAGATCTTGCTATTTCGTGTAGTGGTGATGTTACGAAGTGTAGAGACTGGCGCCGTGGACGCGTCCGCACATTTGACAGACAATGTTATAAAACAAGGCCAATTTAGGGAAAATTACCTAAACAACTTAACTTAAGCTAATGACTTGTATAAATATTTGGTATATATATATATATATCGATATATGTATGTTTAATGTTAGAATTTTGGTTATTTACCACCCACTAGACTTAGGAAAATGGTAGGGATGTATTGAAATAATTATGTGTTAATATTTAACAAAACAAAGTATGACTGAACGTGATTTTAATATTTTTAATTTCCCATTGTTAAAAAAAGGGAGCAATTCTGTATAAATAATTATTATTCGTAATTATAATTATTTTCTTATATGAATTTTAGTTTTTTATTGCAATCTTAAGTTTTTATGGAATTTATACTTTAATGAATTTTTACCTGCCAAATTATTAAAACGAGCAAACGATAACGTATTTGTTAAGTGATGAAGCTCAAGCATTTAGGATATAGAGCAGTCGGCCTCGCCGGCGTCTCCGCACCCTTCGCGGACTCTTGTACATACGTATATATACTTACTTGTGTGTAAAGCATAATTTTAATCGATTCTCTCGTCACATAGTTTTAAAGATTTAATTTATGTGATCGCCAAATATATTTAAAAGCTATATAGGGTTTATACTGCGGGGCGGCCCCGCGCGCTCGTCCGCTCCCTCACAAAGTGAGTTATAATTTAAAGTAACATTTTTAGATTAAATTTAATGTTAGTCCTTTACTGTACTATATCGCTCAATCATTTGACCGATCGACTGATTAAAATTTTAGTGATAAGCTAAGTAATGTAATCGCGAGCGGTGCGGCGACGCGCGGCCCGGCCCTTTCCTTTAAGTTAATGGTAGATACGCGGCCACGGCCTCTTGTTATAAATGTTTTAATAGGAAAATTGTTGATAATTACATTGAATGCATAATTTGATCGTATAGTATAGGGTTATTTAAGATCGCACCGTAAGTAAAGTATAATTTATCTATGACTATGAGAAGTAATGTGAGACGTAAGCGTTTATAAGTGACGCGGTCCGGCGAATGGTGCGGAGTCCCAAATTTAATGCTAAAAATAGAGAAAAAAACGCCTTACATTGTGATGTTCATAGTTAACGCGCATATTGGTACATTTCTTATAGCTCTATTATATTACACACGACTGAAACACATCATTAAGTAGGAAGTTGAAACTTGTACCTTAAAACGATTATATTGAAATATTATTAAATACCTAATTACTAAATGACGTCGGTGCCTATTTGCCCACTACTAGGTTACGTGTAGTTGTGCCCGTTTCTTACCACTCCTTTACTCTTTACCTGATCGTTCCTATGTAAGTTAGGTTTAATTTGTCTCGATTCATTCCTCGGTAACTTTACGCGTCCTAATATACTATCGCTGTAAATCCTGTTTTATAATTTCGCTTAGACGGCACGTTCGAGTCGCTTTTACTTGGCATTTGTATTTATCGATCGACTAACCAGTAACCCGCTGACCAATCACGCGCGCGTGCGGCGTGCGTCCGCACTGGCCGCCTCCCCCGGCCCGGTCCGGCCGACTCCGGCCCGGTCCGGCCGACTCCGGCCCGGTCCGGCCTGGCGCGCGCCGAAAGCCTGCGGACGGACGCGGCTCGCGCGACTTATCGTTTCCGCATTTCGGTTCTAATTTACTTACCGTAGGTTTAATGTACAACCACCGATGAAGTGATAACATTGTTCACGTCTGTTTAATGTTAGGAAACGATGCCTTACAAAAAGTTAAGTGAATATAGAGATGATTTATATTATGTTAATTTCAATGATAATAAATTAGCACTAAGGTGTCTCTTTAGATACGGGCTCGGTACCCGGACACGCAAACCTTCGGAACAATTTGTAAGAAGTTAGTTTGTAATTAACCATCGTGGCAATCTTCTATGTAACATAAAGAGTATAATTTATTTAAATAAAGTATAATATGTATTAGAAATTTTAGATTTACTCAACATTAAACTTAGTGCAAATTATTGTGAGAAAAATCAATTGATACTATTTATATGGGTTTTTAATTATTATTATATAGGAGAAGAGCATAAAATATTGGATGAATTTATTAATTAAAAATAGTTAGCAAAATACAATACGGTAAGACTCGTTAGAGGCTAGTCTGTCAAATGTGTGAGCGGCGCGGCGCCCTCGGCGCTTACAGCAGTTGCATTTTAATATTACACTGAGTAATATCGACATAAGATATACACTGTATCTTAATAATATTTATGGAATAATATTTTAATCATGGCTTAACTGTAGTACTGTTGTGTAGTTAACATTTCGACTCTTGTTTGTATTACTTTATATAATATAGTGTACGCGGTTTTTTATATGTGTATGTTTATTCAAGTAGTAACATGTTTGTGTAAAAGTGTATTTTGGTATAATAATAATAATAATATAATAATAATTATACCTCGCGCGCGCGCGGTTTTCTCTGTGTAGTGCCGCGCGGGTGCTTGCATAAATAAACTTTTGATCGTAATTGACTAATTATATTATATGAGACCCCTAGTGTTAACGTTAGATTAGCAGAACTCTTTAGTTTATTTTCTACTCTTCTAAAAGAATAGCATTTAGTCCAAAAGTATCGGCAGCTAACAGTCGATCTTTACTATAGTCGGTTCTAAAGTTATTTTTAAAACAATGCAGGTATTATTAATATAATAAAATCCTCGTATTTATACTAGATTTATATAATATAAATGTAATTATTGACACATTATCGTAAAATAAATTGCACAGGTTTTACAGTTAATTATAACATTAATTATTATAAAACTTAGGGCAAGTTGTTATTTATTTCTGTTTTAATTAAAAATTTGATGTTGATTATTTTTTAAAATATTTTTTTTTTTTTCATTATAGTAGATAAAGTACATAATGCTCGATCGATTAGATTACAAAATTATTAAGTGAACTATCGACTGATGTACAATATTTAAAGTAATGTTTACTTACGGCAATATATAAGTTTTACTTTACGCGGCCCCACTACGGGGCTCTGTATTTATACTGTATTAATTTCGTATAAAATGTAATTAATTGGAAGCGGTGACCGCGACCGAGCCACATATTAAGCATGTTACGATTGTAAGACTATTATCTAGATTTGTTGTAACTCGTGTAACGTAATGTAACCGCACCGGCCGCCCGCCGCGCTCGCCCCGAGGCCGCAGCGCGCGCCCGCTGCGAGGTTATATAAAAAGGAAAATTATGATAGACTTGCACGTGCGTCCTTGTTGTTTCTTTTTAACGATTACCTAATGATAATTAGTTAATTACGGTTTTAATGATTAATTTTAATTGAAGCACTAAAATATTAAGACGAGAAGCTTGTACGCGATGTCAAAATCGACGGACGATTCGAAGTGCTATCACTAAAATAACACTTAAGGTTTTTCGAAGTAGAAATTATGCATTATTCATATTAGGTATTTTGGGTATATATTAGTTAGTTTTAACTGGTAATATAAGTATGTAGTTTGTAATGTAATGAAAAAATAAACAATTTGTCGTAGTTTCCTATTATTAAGCTTCTTCTATCTTAATGGTTTAAGTAATACTACTGGTTGAATAATAAAAAAAAAATATTAATATTACCACTGCAAATATTTGAGATATCTTATGATGAAATATATATCTACTTTAAGGACATTATAATACGTAGATAATTAAAAGAAATCAAAAATTTCAAAATATATCTGGCATTTTTAATGTTTGCCCCACCTCCCCCACAGATTAGTTACACTCGGCTAGGCATCTAAGTTATCATAATTTTTGTTTTTATATGGATTTCATATTTAACTGGAGCCGTGGGTTCCATAATAGTCTTACACTACTAATATTTATAACAGAACCGATTCCACTGAAACGATAACCGGTCCTTTCAATTAATTATATTGAATACTTCACATTCACATACTATATATTACAGATAGATACACATCTATTCCAATAATGTGCTTAATACAACTCACTCGGTAAAGTATTTGCAATATTACTAACATTTCCTTCCTTACCCTTTCAACTTTTTAAAGTATTTCGTTTGCAACAATATTCATGTTAATTTTATCAAAGATAATAGACAACATCCAACTATCTTTAAGAGTTTTTAAAATCTATCGTAACAGTCATAAAAGCTATGTTAAGAATCAAAATTACTTATTACTTATACAATATAATAAAATAGAAGTCTGAATATCCAGTCTTTATGACCATTGTTCTCCATTACCTTTTAAAAAGTAGCTTAACTAAAACCGGCAGAGAGCGATGGAGTGACAGCCGGCAGTCCCAAGTTTACCAACATGTCCGCGTTGAACAATGCGGTCGATACGCCGCCACAGGTTTAAAAAATACATCCATTCGTGTTACAGAAGTACCTTTTTCAAATAGAACACAAAATTCGTGTTCACCTGTAGGAATCTAATAATGTTGCTTCCAACTTCGATCTTATTGTACTTGGTAGATTATTTTTAAACCGAGAAGTTCTCACAAGTTACAAAATGCCATTTAGTAATAAATATATATTATAATAGAGTAGTTTCTCGTTAAAGAAAGCGGTATAAATAATCGTAAAATTTAGGTCCCGGTGATGTTCTGCCCCGGTATGGTTTCGCCGCAGCCTTCTTTTTGTAACATATCGGACATGTCCGCCACGGCGTCAGGTCATATCAGCATTAGTTATATTATTTGTTAAAAAATTCATATATCTAAAGTCGAAATAGAGCTAGCAAATTACTTGAATACAATAGTAAGTATTTTAGATTTTTTTAGTAACATATTATATATATTTTGGGTACAGTCTTGACCATTGGTAATTTATACTTTTCATATAGGTCTCTAAGATTTAGTTAATATTAAAGTTAAGAAACGAAAGTAGGTCAACAGTTTTTTTTAATAACCATTTAGATAGACAAGACTTAACTAGTAGTTATAATTTGCCACCATCAGTCTAAAATAAATGGTGTATGGAGAAAAGGTGCGTGGTGCGGTAAGTGTTTTTTTAATTTCATTTATTTCAATGTAGTTAAAATTTTACAATGCTTAAAAAATGTTGCTGATCTTGTTTTGATTAAGGGCCTGTTTCATCGGCTGTGGATCAAGTTTATCCTGCAAATAAGTAACAAATAGACTAACAGAAGGAGGTAGAATAAGTCAATAAGAACCCGTTTTTCCTCATTATGATACAACTTTGAGATTCATGTTTTCGAATAGAATCATGAAATAAAATAATTCAAATGAAATGAAATTCGAACGTAAAAGAATATTATTTATCATATCAACATTATCCATAAACGGTGAAACAGTAATAACAGTATATAACAGTACAGTATAATACTCGGAATATTAACCTAGATTTATATCTAGGTGATGACTATGAATACACGGGGGCCTCCGGGGACGGATACCAGAAATCCTCGAAACGCACCCACCATGGAACATCAACTAGCGGAACCGCATCTGCTCCATCTTACCATCCCTACAGACGTTGACGTATGACTTCACTATCGCTACTGGCCGAACCCTGCAGTCTTCATTCACCTCCCTTCTCTGAATGTCTCTATAGAAATAGGAAAACTAGGTTTTTGACTTTATTCTGACTTTATAAACACGTAACAAATTAAAATAGATTTTTGGAAGTAATTATAATTAAGGTTAAGACACTAAATTAATATTAAATAATACATAATTATAAACAAATTAAAATAGAAAATATGTAAATACGATACAATTACAAGTTCTATTTCTTAACTATTACTCTAAGCAGACGATAGGACCGATATTTTCATGCCGTTATAAAATTAGAATTATTTTTTATATTTGTAAAATATATCATTGTACCGTTATTATAAATGCAATCAGCGTGTTTGTATATGATTTTAGTGGATTCTATTATTTTAGAAATATTCACAGTTTAATTTTGAACACTAATTTGATTCAAATTATTCGTTTAATTACTTTTTTTCTATTTGATATTATTTAGCACTTTAAGTGTGGAAATTGAGAAATTGTAATTAACTCTTTAATTATAAGTTTTGCACACATATTTATTGAACTTGCAGCAAAATAGCATTGATAAACATGACTGAATGTAATATTTTTTAGACCGGTATGTTTCATATAACATAATTATTAAGTTCCGAATTATTCAATCAAATATACTTTTACTTAGTTTCCATTAACTAAAAATTGACTATTTGTGCGATATGCTGTTTATCTCAACCATTCCGATGGTTAAAGTTATAGTAATATATGTATTTTCAGGTGTAGATTTTAAGAATGCATTAAAAATCATGTCTGCAAACGTTTACTGAAATAAAATTTGGAAATTCTAAAAGCATTACATACAATATAATATGAGCTATTCAAATATATTTGATTAAGTAGTGTTTTTGCAGATGCATGTTTTGTATTAGATTAGTTAAAATTTAAAAAAAAATTAACATTTTACAACCGTTCTGTATAATTTTCATTTTTCTATTTAAGCAAGGTGCGTCTTGAAGTTTTCGTTCCTATAATGCAACGTTTAAAAGTAATTATTATTCATTTGACTAAATTGTCCGAACGTGTTGAAAGCCCTAATCATTTAATTTGTTTTATATTGCGTTGATTTTCATTATTTCATACCAAAACAAAACTTTTTTTACATTTTCGTATGACATCTGTATTTTTGTTTTGTACTAATAAAAATACTTCTAATTTTAAGTTTTTATTTAAATTGACACGAAAGACTGGCTTTAAAATTTCCTGGTAAGATATACCTATTTCGAATTTAGTAATAATTTCTAACCTATGCTATACATAAACATGTCGCGTTGTAAACGTTTTTATAATAGTATATGTATTTAATTTTTGAGTCGTTTTTATACTGAATATATCTTGTGAATATAATATAATGAACTAAAATAATGGACAGCGGGTAAGTAAGTACAATCAAAAAGTAGATCGGAGATCAATGTAATAAATTTTATTTTATCTATAGAGATGTATAATAGAATAGTTTGTATATTTTAATATAATATTAAAATCGGCTACAATTTTAAACGTCTAGACATAAATAAATAGGTCAAGAGTTAGAAATTATTCTAGATTATACCTTATTTTAATATTAGATTCTTAAAATTAAGACGTCCTTAAAATAACACTGGCAAAATATTGTTACATACATACATACTTGGACTATAGACATTACTTTGAGCATCCTAAATTATTAAATAGTTATTCCTCCTATGTATAAGATTTTTATTCTAATGTTTTTGGATATTTATAGAATTAACGGGAAATCACTATGTAGACATTATCATAATAAATTGTGTAAAGTTAAATTTTAAAATTATTTCTTTATGCTTAAGACTTCTGTATATAAATTTATTTCTATAGTTACCAATGGACAGATACATTTAATTTGACAATATGAGATATAATATTTAAGACATCAATATTGAATTATGATACCTACCTACGTAAAATATGATTTCTTTATGATAATATGATGCGAGAGATTGTTTTTATTATATTATAAAATAGCAAAAACGTATTTGGTGCTCATTACAAAATTTGGTCTAGAATCTACAGAAAGAACCTAATTGTTCAGGTTTAAGGCACAAGGACAGATAAGCAAAATATTTTTTTTGCTTTGATCAGTTACTATGGTACAAGGATACAAAAGTGTTATGGAGGAATTCTACTTTAGAAGCCCTAGTTTTTAAGGATATAAAAATCAAGTATAGCGAACTTTTGTGATTATTTTATTACATATCTAAACAAGGAAAAAGGTTTTTTAGAGAAAATGAAGAAAACACGCAAGCGGTTTTATGCACATTCGTGCGACTACTGTTCCTTATCGGTGGTACAGATGAAGTTCGTAATTTTCATGGGAAACAAAACGAACAAAAACAATCTTAATATACTTATAAAAATAATAAAATTGGTGTGTTTGTAATATTAAAATAAACGCTTTTTACTAATTGCAATATAGATGTATACACGGTAGGTATATATAACTAAATAACATTTTGTACAATTTTTGTCTGTCGGTCCGTCTGTCTGTCTGTCTGTTCCGGCTAATCTCGGAAACGGTTGGACCGATTTTGACGGGACTTTCACTTTCAGATAGCTGATATAGTAAGGAGTAACATGGGCTACTTTTATTTTAGAAATTTATTCATTTTATAACTACGAACTGCACAATAACTTTTTTATCAATTTCCACGCGGACGAAATTGCGGACACAGATAATAAATAAATCAATTTTTTTTTTAACAATTGAATATATTAAGGCTATTTTTCAACTATAAAAAGCTAGATAGTTTATTCAAAATCAAGTATTCGCTTTATGCACAATTAGCAAAATCTTAAAAGTATTTAACCCTTGGGGTGCCTGGTGGGCAAAAATCACATGGCGTGCCTGGTGGGTCTATCATACCCGTAAACAATATCTTTGTTTTTTATGTTATTCAAAATTTGAAAAAGTGAAATAACCAGTATTTGTTAATTCTGAATATTGCTTTATATGATAAAATAAAAAAAATAAAACAGAATTTGTTTTACAAAATTTTATTAACTAAAAGAATAAACCTCTAATTTTATGTAACAAAAATCAACTCTTTAAGTTTAAATCAACAATATCAAATTTTTTTGGTCAATATTGAAAAGGTTAATATATTAAAATAGTTTAACACAGATTAATCAACTTACAGACTATTTATCTTTGGATACAAAAAAGAATATTGCTCCTAACTACTCAGTATTTGTGCGACAATTTTCGCATATAAAATTCGCGTGTTCCAGGCAAATGTGACTTGTGCAAGAGGCACAAGTGTACTTAGACTTGCGATCTTTTTTGCTCGGACATAAATAGCAACGCTTTTTTATGTATGAATCAGGTCTTTTGGGTGTTGGCTCGGAGGGTTCACCTATATGAGAGCCAATTCTCTTACGTAGGGTAGTTGACAGACGCATATTATTAAGTCGTTCAGCCTGATGTGGAGCCGTCAATGCAATGCCTAATTTTTTTATAAATTGTCTTCTACTTGCAATTGCACCAGGATTGTTCAACATGTGAACAATTTTCGCGTTTATTCCAGCGGTGTTGAGAATCCAGAAAAAAATTGTCAGTGGCCATCTTTTCGAGTTTCGAGATACATCGTATGTACGTATCAGTTTGTCCACGTTATCTACGCCACTTTTTGTTTGGTTGTAGAAGGTTATAATTGCAGGTTTTTGTTGATCACCTGTTTCAAGATCTATCTCGCAATCGTGGTGGTATGACGACAGCATGAAAACATTCTTATTTCGTTTTGGAATATACGATAGAATTGTCATATCCTTTTGAAACCCAAAAAGTGTGGTGTTCACGTCACGTTTTTCTTGAAACTTTGGTGGAATACAAGCTTTGTTTCTCTTCATTGTTCCCACAGCCGTCAATTTATGATTTTTCAGTAGGTATTCAAACGTGGGATGGCTCGTAAACCAGTTGTCCATCGTTACGTTTCTTCCTGTTTGAGAGATTGGCTGTACTATACGATCAACTATATCATGGGGCTTATTGCTTACCTTATATGGACCATCTGGCTGTTCTCCTGCATATATCTCCATTTTCAGAGAATAGTACGTTTGGGCATCAACAAGGGCTATAATTTTGATTCCATACTTGGCTGGCTTGCTGGGTATGTACTGGCGAAACCCACATCTACCACGAAAAGCTACCAGCTCTTCATCAATTGTTAAATTTTCGTATGGAACATAGACGTCTTGGCAAATTCTCACAAACTCTTCAAACAAATATCTGATAGGTGCCAACTTATCAATTGCTGATCTTTCTTCACGCGTGTCCAAGTTATCGAATCTCATACAATTAACAATGAACATAAACCGTCTCAAACTCATCGTTATTCGAAATATGTCGATGCCTGTTCCGTCATTTGCCCACAAATCTTTTAGGTTTTGTCTTCCAGATTTGAATAATCCAGCCAAGAAGAGTAATCCAATAACTGCTTTTAGTTCACTTAATGTGGTGTCTGAATAGGCATATTCATTCGAAGTGTTGTTAATACCCTTCCTCACATTGCGAATCTTACTGTTAGTATGTTCTAGAATTTCACTTAGCATACTTTCGGTGACAAACAGATGGAAGCAATCGAGTTCTTGTTGGGCATTTTTTGCATGAGGTTTTACTCCAGGTATTCCCGTTATAATATTTTCTGCTCTTGTGCGGACGCGAGAACTCGGAGGATTACGGTACCATACTGTGTTATCTTTACCTTTGTAAATTGATCTGCGAGCAAAATTACTCAATGGCTGAGACATCTCAACATCACTGTTATCGCTGTCACTATTATTTGGTTCAATAGGGTGTTCATCCTCTTCTTTCTCGGTATCATCTGAATCATGTTGGATACTCACGTGGTCCGACTCGGCACCACTTTCATCAAAAACTACATCCTCATTTTCATTTTCATTCAAATCTAATTCTAAAAGTTGTCTTATTTCAGTATCAGTGATTTGTCTGGCCATTTTTATCTGCAATAATATTATTTACATGAATAATTTACAATAAAAACACATTACAACATAAAAAATGAAAATAATTACTTACCAATTAAAAGTTACGTCGTGTGCCTGGTCGGGTCTCACGGACCCGTGCGTACAAAACATGCGTGTTACTGCTACGGATGCGCGTTGCGGACTGCGGAAGTGGTGGCAAAATGGCCGCTAGTCTATATCGCGAAGCTACTCAGGAGCGCATCCGGCTAGGATACGAATTCGAAGAAATGTTGTCAATTATTTTAAGTGGCGGGTCTGTCAGACCCACCAGGCACCCTAAGGGTTAATAACTCATTTGACAGATTCACTGAGATTATTTATTATAAAGTAAAGCGAATTTAATTTTATAAAATACGTTCTTAAAAATTGTACGATCTTCGCGCGATAGCGGCGGTAGGCACAGGCCGCTTTGCATCAAGGTCTGCGGGTCAGGTGTCCACTGAGCGTCGTCTCTTGCAATTAGCGCAGTCGCATGGGTGAGTGACGCGGTCAGTCGGCGCGTGGGCCTGTGACGCGCGGTAGCAAAGCTCCCGGTACCGCGCGCAACCTGACGCATCGACCACACAAGAACTAGGTTAATTAAGAAAAACAAAACCTGCAAGCTTAATAGGACTAAAAAACAGGCATCAATTATTGTAGTAATTATGTTAATAGTTAACAGCCTACTTTAAAGTAGACTTGGTAGTTTTTTTTTATATTACAATTTTCATTCTCTACTATGAGTAACGATCGCTATCAGGTGTACATGATAACAACCGGGACCGACGGCTTAACGTGCTCTCCGAGGCACGGTGGGGAGACCCACAAGGATTGCACAAACACTCAAACCACGGCGAACACCTGTATGGCCAATACAAATGTTAGTCATGTGCGGGGATCGAACCCGCCAACCGCCAGCGCAACAGGTACAATCCATGGCTGTAACCGTTGCGCCAACGCGTGTCAATATGTAATTGCTTCTTTATTACTAGAAATAACATCAAAAATAATTTGTCTACGTATCAAAATTATAAGAAATAATAACACTTATTTGTTGATAAAAGGCATTGCCAATGAATTAAGTTGAAACCTGTAGGTGGTAACGCAAGACGCGTGTCTGCCGCAAAGCCTCGTTGTGCAAGTCTGTCTAGAAGAGTGGTCGCTGACCATCATCTTTCACTGTTCCCTTCTGTGTACAAATTGTTATTTTATATATTATCAAACTTTATTGTAGACTTAATTCCAATAATTTTGTAAGTAAAATAATATTTTACTTGTGTCATATACTAATATAATTATTAAAAAAATTATGTGGTGTCATGGGACACCAGGTAGGAACGAAGTTCCTTCGGATAGTATAGAAGCAACACAATTTGAAAAAAAAAAATGTTGAATTTTATATATATTTTCTAGTTCCTGATTTTTTTTTATTGGTTTTTAATTAAGTACATAAAAGTATTTAGGAAATTTAGTATTTTAGAAAATAACAAATACAGTAAAATAAAATTAATCAAAGAAAATAATAATCATAATAATAATAATTCAAACTATTAAGTGAAATAAAAAACATGTCTTTATTTTTGTCGACAGTATAAAATTACATAAATAATTTAAAAAAAGTTTACTAGTAATATTTTAGTTTTACAAACGTCATATTATAAAGTCGCGTGACTGATATTACGTCACTTCCTTTATATATTTTTCTTACCGTTAGTATCACATTTTTTTCAGTTCGGTTGCCCAGCCAAATATCAAGCCTTACCGTAAGGAACTTCGTTCCAACATTATGTAGGTATAGAATAAATACAAGGAAGAGGGGCATGGTACATTTAAATGTCTATCTGGTGTTTTATTTACGAAATAAATTAAAAACTAATCATGTGCCTCAGCTACAACTTTCATTTGACTGATTATTTACGTATCTCTATATCTTAATAATTTAATATGTAATATATCTACATACGTATGTGGCTTAATTTATTATATTTTCCTTGCATGGGCTATGTTTAAGTGAAGTGACAAAGTTTATTTTGTTCAGTGGGTAGGTACTATTTTCAGGTAATCAGAATAATAATTATTTAATAATGCTGCCGATTATCTTCTTCAGAGTAATCGTAAAAAAATCGAGATGTTTTTATAAAAATATCCCGACCGATTTTTCAAATAAAAGTAACAATTTTTCTAAGGTTCATTTTTATACAGTTGTCAAATTTTGTTCAGCTTTTGCCGATGAATTAGGGTAGGTAATGGTTTTTTTTTGTAATTTTTATCTCTTGTATTTTTCAAGCTTTAAAGTTTAATAATAGAAATTAAAAGTAGCTTTAATTAAAATATTGATGAAAACGGTTTATAATCTATACTAATATTATAAAGCTGAAGAGTTTGTTTGTTTGTTTGTTTGTACGCGCTAATCTCAGAAACTACTGGTCCGATTTGAAAAATTCTTTTAGTGTTATATAGTCCATTTATCTAGGAAGGTTATAGGCTATACGGTAATCTTACTACACGGTAAGACCAAAAGGAGCGGAACACCAATGAAGAATGTTTCGAAATCGGGGGTTCATTTTTCCTTTTGAGAGCTTCCGCTGCGTGCGTTATGAAAACAGTTAAAGTTTCGCAAAAATCATGTATGAAAGAATTGATCCTCTTTAACAGTTCAAAAAAAAAAAAGTTCGCGACAGCATATATTTATCTTTTAAGGTTGGCTCACTATAACCTTTTTTATGCTAACCAAGTTTGTTTTAAAATAATGCATTATTTGCGAAGATGTTTTTATAAACATGATATTAATCCTTATCTAAATAAATACGTTATTCATCACAAGTATTTAATTTAAAACAAAATAGCCTTTTACATAATTCGATTTTAATGAGTTTCTCAGGAGATATCGCAATTTTAAAATAACATCGCAGCAAAATACTGATCAAGTATTGCGCGCGCCTCTGTTCCACGCGGACGAAGTTGCGCGCAGAAGCTAGTATTGTATTTATAATAGCTTATCAAATAAATATTACCTTCATTAGCGGCAGGAGAATGGCCGCCGGACTTATCCTCGTTGCGAGGGGACGTTGACCCGTCAGACTGCTCCTGAAACAATTTTTCCCCGCGCCATTTAGAAACAAGATTATGTTAATACGGAGACTGAAATGTTAACACATACTTAAGTACTCGTAGATCACGATGTTTGTTTTGCTTTCGAAAAACTGTACAATATTGCCTTGCATAAAAACAGGTAAAATAAAATTACCAACTGATGATAACTTCTTATACCGGTAAGTCACATGGACGAAACATGAATATTTTATACGTTATGTTCGATATGAATACGTTAGTTAATGTGTATATTTTTTACATACTTGTTAGATTCTGATACTAAAAGATTATTTGAAAAGTTAGTTAATAGATTTATTTTATTTAATCTTTATAGTAAATTTACTAAAACAAATAAAACAACTCTATAATAATTACTATTGAAAATATCACATTATGGTTAAGAAAATGCACATAACTTTTTTTTTTAATTCTATCCAAAATAACTAGCTAAAGAAAAATATATAATATAGAATAGATTAAGTACCTATATAATAAGTATAAGATTTTATGAAGTCTTTTATTAAATTATTGTCGTAGTTCATACGAAACCAATTAATTTACCCTTAAGCAGAAAATAGGTCAACAGTAATTTAGGAGCATTGCTAACAAACTTAAGTTATTCATCGAATTTATTCTCTGATGGGTTGTGTCGTCGATCATCTAACGAAGTAACAAATGCAATAACGTCAAGTTTTAACGGAAACGGGAAATTGATACTGATGAGAGAAAATTGACGTGGCAGAAACATCGCAGCTCGGTATAAGGGTAATGTATTGTAACGAAAGTATTGATACATTGATGCTGTAGTTGGTTATATTTTCATACTATGATAACTTAAGTGTTTATACAAGTTGTTTGTAGATAGTTAATGGATCTGTCGGAATCAAAATAGTTGGACAAAAAAATATAGAAAACAAACTTTTGATATTGAGTTTTCGAATATCTCAGGTAGTGAAAAGAGGTAGTAAAGATTGTATGATATACGAATCCTTTTAATAATAAAAAGGGTGTTTTTATTTAAAAAAACACATAACACCGACTTATTACGTCTACGATCTTAAAAATTTCGTATTCTCGACATTCTTCATGACGTTGACGAAATCATCTATGCTATTTTGGCCTTTGATCAATCCAAATGAAAAACGAATACTTGTCAAAAAGAAATTGAATAACGATTATAATTTCTTCTTTAAATTTATTAGTTTTCGATGCTAGAATAACAATAGGTAGCTTCGAATTTTCCAGTGGCTTAGGGTCGAATAAGTATTGCGACATTTTACAATTTAATATTAATTTAATTTAATATTTTAATATAAATAATAAAATGGTAGGAAAGTCAAAACTGTACATACATTGAATATTTTTTAAAAATAATACTTGGAGTGTGATCTACAATCGGTACCGAAGCCAATAATATAGTTTTTAGAATTTTTGTCTGTTTGTCTGTATGTATGTCCGGGATAAACTTAAAAAGTACTGCGTGGATTTACTTCAAATTTGGCACGAATATTATTAAGAAGTCGGGTCAACATATTATCACCTAGGGGGAACGAGCAGTGAACCTTTATTTCTTCAACGCATTCTGTAACAACGTGTAATCTAACGACGCATATTTGAATGTTGTTCATGCTATAAGCTAGCTTCACACTTTAAATTAAGACATTCGGTAGTAGGTATATTTAGTATCATCATTGCAATCGTGCGAAGCCGGGGCGGGTCGCTAGTTTAATATAAACTCCATCCATAGTCGTATTTACCTATAACGAAATCGAGAGTGGACTTACATATCAGAATTTAACAATAAAATTATTTTCCATCTCTTCGACTATTTTATTTTTGTGTTGAATTGTAGGTAAATATATATCTAGGTAGTTATGTACACAGTGGCGTAGCGAGAGGGGGAAAGGCCCCGGCGCTACTCACAAAGGGGCACCAAATTGTCCACAAAACGAAAAATTGCTGGACATTATTATATGATTTTTAAATTTGGGGTTTTAAAAAGGTATTGTACCCGGGCGTGAGTTAGGCTCGCAACGTCAGTGTATGTACAATAGGGAAGTTTGAATTAGTAACTAGCTGCCCCGGAGAACCTCCTACTAGATATTTTTTGCGAATACGTATATTGATCTGTTTTCATTTTCTCTCATACAAAGCTTGTTTTAAAAGTAAAGAACACAAAAATAATTGGAACGAAGTTCCTTACGGCAGGCTTGACATTTGGCTGGGCGACCGAACTGAAAAAAATGTGATACTAAAACGGTAAGAAAAATATATAACGGAAGTGACGTAATATCAGTCATACGACTGTATAATATGACGTTTGTAAAACTAAAATATTACTAGTAAACTTTTTTTAAATTATTTATGTAATTTTATACCTACTGTCGATAAAAATAAATAAAGCCATATGTTTTTTATTTCACTTAATAGTTTGAATTATTATTATTTTGTTTGATTTATTTTATTTTACGGTGTTTGATATTTTCTAAAATACTAAATTTCCTAAATACTTTTATGTATCTACTTAATTAAAAACCAATCAACAAAATTAAAAAAAAAAAATCAACTAGAAAATATAAATAAAATTCAACATTTTAAAATTGTGTTGCTTCTATATTATCCGAAGGAACTTCGTTCCTACCTGGTGTCCCATGTTATTTAATTTTGTGCAGTCGTTCAGAAGTTATGCGCTTACATAGGTATAGTATAGGTACATTTCTAGGATCTCGTTTTTATTTATGAAGACGATATAAGTAGATGAATGTATAACTATATAATAACCAGGAGTTCCATAATATATTTTAAGTGATTCAAATTATAAATAACTATTTTTTTTATAAACTTCTTTAAACGAAGATTTTTCGTGAACGCATAAAAATAATTTGATCACCTACAAGTCAAGTAGAAATGTAAAAAAATTAATTAAATAATTAGTCTTTTCTCGTCGTCCTTGACTTAACTTAATAAAAAAAATCTGTGGTGTTGTAGATAGGATCGAAGTTCCTTATTATAAAATGTTAATTGCAATAATAATAACAGTCATCACTAGACTATACATTAGACACTGTATAGCCGACATATGTGACGATACATAAAGAATCTTACGCTTTTATCTAACGTTACGGACGTTTTTTACTGGCTAGGGTAGTCCTCCTCAACGTCCCATAAGGAACTTCGTTCCAATAATAAAAATAGTATATTTTTAAAATATTATACTATATTTTGTGTAGGAAAGAAATCAATATAAATATGGACTTAAAAAGTAACACTAGTTTATTAAAATGTAATCTCCTAATCGCATCATTAATACACGGGACATTGTCAGTACGGTTTTGAGTATTACAAACAACAGCAATATGTACTTAGTAGGTATTGATCCGGTACACGAGAGGAGACATGAACTCAATCTCGTTTACAAACACTATTAACTCGTCATTTTATGTTTACACTATAATACACTTATTAATTATGTATTAAAACCTTATTTGTTAGGTTAACGTTTGTTGTTGTCTTCTTGGATCTTCAAACAAGCCTTCTATATTGTTATTTTAGCTTTGATCATACCTTCATAGTCAGGTAAAATATTATCAAATGAGAGAATTATTCTGGGATATCGTACAATTATAATAAGTTTAAAGACACGGTTTGGGGAGTTGATAATATCCGGCAAATTAATCAGTGATAGGAAGAGCTATCAACAGATTCGAGGTGTTTTCCGGTTTATCAGTCGCAAGTGTTTCGACAGTGACTTATCAGGAAGTAATGGTTATTCATAGAGCAGAATAGATTAAAGGTGAAACACGCCTCGAATATCTATCAGGTGCAAAGCTATTATGGGGAACTTTAATGCTACGCCAACCAAGTCCTAAAAAAGTAAGAAAGTCTCAAATTTGCAATAAACGAGGAATCCGTAGAACCTATGTGCTTACTGCCTTTATGGAATAAAAGAGCTCTCTTTAATTTGAACACCTTCACAGTCAAAGACGCAAATAACGCAGTTCCATTGACATTATAATAACGAGAGATACGTAGTATAATATCAACAAATATACAATATTCTACGGTTCTATATAATCAAACAAAAACGGCCAAGCGAAAATTGCAACATCCTTTTTAACTTTAATCTATTTAGTAATTAAAAAAAAAAAAAAACATTTAAGCGAATGAAAAGAATCGTTGATTCTTACTTGATGATGATCAAGGTTGGTGGTTGCAGTTAGCAGATCCAGTATGGCGGAGAAAGACCCTCGCGCAGCTCTTCTGAACCCCTCCGGTGGCGATTCAGCTGCTCCTCCCGCCACGCTCAGTGGCGACTGAGACCACTGACAAAGCAACAAAGTAAATTTGTAAAGTATTTGAATCTTAATTTTTTTCAACATTTATATGCATACTGAATTTAACTGAATTAACGGAAAAAGGGTTCACTGATATGATAGAGATATTATCTATAAATAATAAATATCTATGACATACACTCATGGTCGTTTGTCTGTTCGTAAGCTAAGCAACTTAGTGCTTATGTTATATACACGTGACAGTTGACAAATATATTTACATTTTTTTTTTCGATATAGGAAGAGCCCCCCAGAGCAGAAAGCACTGCAAACGGCTAAACATATATATATATATATATATATATATATATAGCGTTCGTTATTGCTTAAAGATATATATATATATATCTTTAAGCAATAACGAACGCTTTCAAGTCACACACTTATCATATCCAGTGAATAGCTAAATGAGTGGGTATTTGTTAATTTAAATATAACCCACAACAATTAAACAATAAATATTAGCAAATAACTGGTAAACCGCAGGGCGTAACTATTTTCATAATATACGAAAATAAGCAAGATTTATTTATTTATTCTTAATGTACACCGAAATACAGACACATATAAAGAAACATACAATACAAGATGTACAAAGGCGATCTTATCGCTAAATAGCGATTTCTTCCAGATAACCTTTGGGTACTGGACACGATACAGTAGCAGCGGTTAGAGGTGTGCACAAATTAAGGAGATCAAATATTTTGCTAAAAAACCAATGCACACGAGACAAGTTATGATTACATTCGCCAGCAACGTGAAGTTGGTGTGTTTTGAATGCTATATTTAGCATTGCTATAGTCACCATATTTTTGTAAAGGTAGTGAATAATAGTCATAATAGTACTTTCAAATATTATTTTAAAATTATCATTATTTTGAACACAGTACTACGAATAAAAAACTAAAAAAAAAATGTGTGTCAGCTCCGACGCACAACTAGAGTTTACTCCTTCAGATTGACTGTCTAAATAAGCACAAGAAAAACTTACTAATCTAAGAAAAATGTTTATGTACCATATATAAATGTTTGTGTACCATATTAAGTGGAAAATAAAGGAATCAAATACGCCATAATTATATCGGCTAAAGAATAAAATATGCTCTCAAAGTTTTGCACAAAATCGCCGCACCAACAAAGTTTTACTGCTATTTGTATTATGCAACAGATGTCGAGTTACCAGGCGAGCAGCGCAGCGCGGGAGTCTTAAATAATTCATCGCGGAGTCGATGAGCGGTGAGACTTGGAATTTCGCGCCGCATTATTATTTCACGGATTACTATGTTTTTCTTTAAACTTTCTCTTCTTTTTTATGTATCTTAAATACACACATACAGAATACACTTCAAGCTCTAACTTAATATCATTTGAAGTTTTTTTAACACCATTACAGTAAACAGCATCGATTCAAAAAAATATTATGTTGGACGTCAACTTTTTGAATGTACGGATGATAGCAAAATAACGCGAGACATATTGAATACGAAGGCTGAAAAATTACTTAATTTTTTTTTAATTATATGAGCAAGTAACTTAATTATTTACTATACGAAAACTAAGCTATTAATTGTATTTTTATGAGTGATAAATTCAATAATTAATTATCTATTGAATACTTAGGTACTAATGTTTTAAACAATCAAAACCCTCAAAATGAAATTTTATCCTTCTAAAATTTCTGCTTCCTATATGACAGAAAAACGTTTGAGATATTTTGAGACATCAAAATTACATACAAATTTCATACCCTATTTCACCTAAAAACTGAAACATGTGTTCACTCATTTTTAATTAGTAGCCCAGTTTGGTGTTTTCAGTTTCAAAAATGACGAATTTCTATTTTAAATTTTATCATTTTTTAATTATTTCACCCTTTTAAGGATAGATTGTCCACTAATGCTGATATGGATGTATATATGGATAGAATATTGCATATTGATTCATTTTCAATAGTACGAAAATTAAGTTTCATGCTTCTAATAAAAAAAAAAATGAAAGACGTTTCAACACCTATTTGACGCCCTTAGATATATAATTTGTCAAAATCAGTTCTTATTAAACGTTTATTTGCAATAAGTTTGTAATATTTGTAGCACAAAATATGAAATATCTTTATACAAACTTGTTCGAGTCCTTAGATCACCTTAATCCAATTGTGTCACAAAATACGTTCTCAGCGAACGTTTGTATTCAGCCTGGAACATCCTACTGCTGGGCATACGACTCTTTCTTCATGTAGGAGAAAGATTGCAGCTTAATCCACCACGCTGCTCCACTATGGGTTGCGAATATGTTAAAAAAATACACAAACTATATACAACCAACACACAGGGTAACTTGTCAAACGAAATTATAACAAAAACACCTGATCCGGATTTATTGAGACAATATTGGGCAAAGATGTGGGAAGATCCTGTTCAACACAATGATCAGGCTAATTGGATACAAACCGAAACATCAAACAACGATGGAACAATACGACCAATGACATTTGAACATATCCCCCTGCTAACATTTGAAAAAGTTCTACGAAATTTACATAATTGGAAATCACCAGGATTAGATTATATCCATAGTTACTGGTACAAAAAACTCACAAATATCCATAAATATCTTTACCATCAATTAAATAACTTTATACAAAAACCAGAAATCATTCAATTGTACTTAACAGCAGGCATAACATTTATGATACCCAAAAGACAAAAACGACCTCTCTAACCCAGCAAAGTACAGACCTATCACATGGCTACAAAATTGTTGTTTAATATAAACTTAGTGTGTGGCAACTCTGAATTATCAATAGTACATATCCGTTTCCGATATAGACTTCTTGTCTTTAGTCAAGTAATGAATGCTCCAGTAATGTATACTAATGTAATACTGTGTCGTCAAGAAATAAACTGATTGTAAATAAGAAGCCAGCATTTAAGCATTTTTTATTATTTAAGTTAACAAAAATTTGTATAAAATATTAACATCTTGCATATCCGAGTTAATATACGCGCATTCCGACTTTAACAATATTTTAGCTGAACAACAAAAAGGTTGCCGAAAGTATAGCCAAGGGTGCAAAGAACAATTAATATTAGATTCCATAGTCCTTAAAAAAGCCCAAAAAACCAAATCCGATTTATTCAGTATGTAGATAGACTACAAAAAATCATTTTTGTAGTCTATTTTTCTTTTGATTCAGTTCCTCACCCGTGGCTTATGAAAGTCTTAAAAATTTGCAAAATACATCCAACTATAATTAACTTTTTAAAGGTTACGATATCAAACTGGACAACCGTACTCCAACTCACAACGCAAGCCACATCACTAGTAGAGACCGATAAAATCAAAATACAACGAGGCATATTTCAAGGAGATGCTTTGAGTCCTTTGTGGTTCTGTATTGCCCTTAGCCCTCTCTCGAATATACTAAACTCCACTTCATTAGGAATTTCCTTATCTGTTCGACAAACTGACAAACAGACGGACATAGGCAGTGAAGATTACATTTTTAACCATCTCATGTATATGTTATGATATTAAATTATACTCTAGCACTGAAGATTAACTAATCGAAATAACTAAAATAACAGAATAGTTTACAAAGGACATACAAATGGAATTTGGAATTGATAAATGTAGAATCAACTCAATTAAGGCAGGGAAAAATTATCAACATCATTATAAGCTAATAACAGGAGAAAAATAGAACCATTAAATGAAGAAGATACCTACAAATACTTAGGGTACGACCAATCTTTACAAATACATCACAAGGAAGCTAAGACTAGACTGACACAACAATTTCAACACTGACTAAACACAATACTAAAAACACTGCTATATTCACGTAACACTACCTAGTAATCAACACCTTTGCAATACCTATACTTACACATTCTTTTGGTATTATAAAATGAACAAAATCGGAATTCAAGAGCCTACAATGAAAAATTAACATCCCCATAACTAAATCCCACAAACACCACCCCAGATCATTCTTACAAAGACTAACACTACCTAGAAAAAAAGGAGGCTGAGGCCTCATAGATATTTTAAATTTACACAATAAACAGATTTCTACTCTCAAAAAATACTTTTTTGCTAAAATAGAATCTTCCAGACTTCATAAAATAATAACAAAAAATTATGTGGTGTCATAGGAAATCAGGTAGGAACGAAGTTCCTTCGGATAGTATAGAAGCAATACAATTTGAAAAAAAATTGAATTTTATATATATTTCCTAGTTCTTGCTTTTTTTATTTTAGTATTTAGGAAATTTAGTATTTTAGAAAATAACAAATACCGTAAAATAAAATAAACCCAAAAAAAAAATATTAACAATAATAATAATACAAACTATTAAGTGAAATAAAAAACATGTGTCTTTTATTTATTTTTGTCGACAGTACAAAATTACATAAATAATTTAAAAAAAAGTTTACTAGTAATATTTTAGTTTTACAAACGTCATATTATACAGTCGTGTGACTGATATTACGTCACTTCCGTTATATATTTTTCTTACGGTTTTAGTATCACATTTTTTTCAGTTCGGTCGCCCAGCCAAAATGTCAAGCCTGCCGTAAGGAACTTCGTTCCAAAAATGGATCAAGCTTTTACGCCTCTTAACCTTAAAATTAGGAGTGCTCAGAAAAATGAATGATTAATTGACGACAGAACTAAAATCACAGAATGGGCCCAGAAATCTCTACACGGAAGACACCCCCAGGATCTATGCCTTTCAAACGTCGACAAAGAAGCGTCGAACGAGTGGCTTCATCGAGGTGCACTCTTCCCGGAGACTGAAGGATTCATGATTCATGACAGGATCAGATCATTGAAACAAAAAACTATAGAAAATATATAATTAAATATTTAGCCACCACTGATTCTTGTAGAAAATGTAAAAGTAATCCAGAAACTATCCAACATAACCGGCGCGTGCAAATCATTAGTCCAAACGGACTATAAACACAGACACGATCAAATAGCCAGTATCATACACCAAAAACTTGCTTATGAATGTAAATTAACTGACAAATTATTACCATATTACAAATACACCCGAGAGCCCACGTTAGAAAACTCCACTACTGTACTTTGACCGAGGCATCCTTACAGACCGCACAATCCACTTTAATAGACCTGATATAACACTAATTGACAAAATAAGCAAGACTGGTTTTCTTACTGACATAGCAGTACCCAACACACATAACCTACAATCAAGAATCGCTAAAAAACTATCTAAATATACTGAATTAAAAAATTAAATAACCCGAATTTGGCATTTACAAAAAGTTACAATAGTCCCAATAGTACTTTCCACAACAGGAGTTATACCTATTCAACTGCATGCTCTCTCTCTCTACAAACACTAAAATTACCAGCGAGCGCTTACCAATTATTACAAAAAGCAGCAATTCTAAACACATGCAGATTGGTAAGAAAATTTCTCCAAAGTGAGCCCAACCAACCTGATTAACGACTAACATTCATATAAACTGTCACGCCAACGCTTATAAAATATAATGTATATAAATTTAATAATCTTTTATTTGATAACCCGTTGATGTACATTTGGCTTAGGCCCATGTCATCGACTACCCGGCTTAGTGGTTACTAGCCGAGATTATACAACGTAAAAATAATAATAATAATAAAACCTCTTCTTTTGTACACCAAGAATGAGCAAAATTACAAAAATAAAAACAGGAGATAAGTACAAAAGGCGCAAAAGATAAGTCAAGTAAGTCAATCGAGACACTAGGATTTAGTGTTAATTAAGTATTAGAACTAAGGTAAAGTTGCTGGATAACTTTAGGTACATTACAAATTGAGGCTACTTGAACAATAATCGTGTTTGCTCGCAAACGAAAAAAACCGACTTCAATTACATCGACGAGTAATACAACGTAGATCGATGAAAAAATAGTCAAGTAACTACGCGTTATCAAAGATTACTCAAAAAGTAGTTATCAGATCTCAATAAAATTTATATGTGACCACATTACAAACATCAGCTTTCGATTAAATTAAAAATTATTAAAATCGGTACACCCAGTAAAAAGTTATTGTGGATTTTCAAGAGTTTCCCTCGATTTCTCTAGGATCTCATCATCAGATCCTGGTTTCCTTATCATGGTACTAAACTTGGGATATCTACTTTCCAACAAAAAAAGAATTATTAAAATGGGTACATCCAGTAGAAAGTTATGCGGTATAATACAACGTAGGTCGGCGAAAAAAGCGTCAAGTAAAAACGCATTATTAGATATAACTCGAAAAGTGGTTGTTAGATCTCAAATAAATTTAAATGGAACCAATTGCCACACACCACCTTTCGATTAAAAAAAAAAATTGTCGAAATCGGTCCACACGGTCCAAAGTTCTAATGTAACATACATAAAAAAAAAATACAGTCGAATTGAGAACCTCCTCCTTTTTTGGAAGTCGGTTAAAAACAAGATTATAATAAACATTTGGAACTTTATAAAATAATGTATATGCAAATGTAAAGTACACATCCACTTCCTTGACTACAAGT
The DNA here is from genome assembly GCF_905220565.1 of Melitaea cinxia. Lineage (NCBI taxonomy): Eukaryota > Metazoa > Arthropoda > Insecta > Lepidoptera > Nymphalidae > Melitaea > Melitaea cinxia. The sequence goes on from NC_059406.1 coordinate 4,089,858, forward strand.
ACGAGTACAAAGAGTAAACAGACGAACTTTAAAATAACTTCACTTTACCAATATATTTTACGGTCCAGTGCATATTTAATGTAAATGAGTTGACCGTGATGTCGACAAGCTAAGGACATCACGGTCTGTCATGCCAAAAAAATGCAGGCCGCTTCTCGAGACATGCCGCACTGTGTAATACAATGTTAGAAGTTTGTTAAGTAAATGCATACGTTTTTTTTTTAAATTTAAATTGAAAATTTACTCAAAAGTAGCTGTATCCACTTCGTTTGTAACTACAGATTTTAACTTTCATCACCTCTCGTAAGTCAACTTTACCAAATTTCAAACAATAAATTTATAATTGTGTTTGCTCGCAAACGAAAAAAAAACCGACTTCAATTACATCGACAAGTAATACAACGTAGATCGACGAAAAAATAGTCAAGCAACTATGCGTTATCAAAGATTACTCAAAAAGTAGTTATCAGATCTCGAAAAAATTTATATGTGACCACATGATCACATCAGCTTTCGATTAAATTAAAAATTATCAAAATCGGTACACCCAGTAAAAAGTTATTACGGATTTTCGAGAGTTTCCCTCGATTTCTCTAGGATTCCATCATCAGATCCTGGTTTCCTTATCATGGTACCAAACTAGAGATATCCCCTTTCCAACAAAAAAAGAATTATCAAAATCGGTACATCCAGTAGAAAGTTATGCGGTATAATACAACGTAGGTCGACGAAAAAAGCGTCAAGTAAAAACGCATTATTAGATATAACTCGAAAAGTAGTAGTTAGATCTCAAATAAATTTAAATGGGACCAATTGCCACACACCACCTTTCGATTAAAAAAAAATTGTCGAAATCGGTCCACACGGTCCAAAGTTCTGATGTAACATACATAAAAAAAAATACAGTCGAATTGAGAACCTCCTCCTTTTTTGGAAGTCGGTTAAAAAGTGTCATCAGGTCATAGTATGGACTCAATTTTTTCCAAGTTTCATTGAAGTTAAGGCAGTATTTTTAAAGGTCTTAAAAATTATATTCCCCTAATATTTTCAGGGATGGACTGTTACAATTTTTAACCGACTTCCAAAAAAGGAAAGGTTCTCAATTTGACTGTATTTTTTTTAAATGTATGTTACATCAGAACTTTGGACCGTGTGGACCGATATCGACAATTTTTTTTTAATCGAAAGGTGGTGTGTGGCAATTGGTCCCATTTAAATTTATTTGAGATCTAAAAACTACTTTTCAAGTTATATCTAATAATGCGTTTTTACTTGACGCTTTTTTCGCCGACCTACGTTGTATTATACCGCATAACTTTCTACTGGATGTACCGATTTTAATAATTCTTTTTTTGTTGGAAAGTAGATATCCCAAGTTTAGTACCATGATAAGTAAACCAGGATCTGATGATGGGATCCAAGAGAAATCGAGGGAACTTCTTGAAAATCCGCATTAACTTTTTACTGGGTGTACCGATTTTAATAATTTTTAATTTAATCGAAAGCTGATGTTTGTAATGTGGTCACATATAAATTTTATTGAGATCCAATAACTACTTTTTGAGTAATCTTTGATAACGCACAGTTACTTGACTATTTTTTCATCGATCTACGTTGTATTACTCGTCGATGTAATTAAAGTCGGTTTTTTTTTTCGTTTGCGAGCAAACACAATTATTATTCGTATATTCATTACTGATTCAATACACGTCTAAGGGGGAAATTTAATTTCGTTTAAAATAAACTCACCAATTTATCATCGTGATTGGATTACGGGCACAAAAAGCATTTTCGTGAATGTCAAGTGCTTATTTAACGTCGGTGAGAGAAAACAAAAATAGAACACCGATTTCTATACAGGTTTATTTTTGACGATTTACAATGAAAAAAAAATGAAAATCCAAAACTGCACGCCTCCACGTACACACCTTTGAAACTATTGTCTGCAGCTTATATCTAGCAGTTCCCTCTAGTAGTTTGTTTAGGACCTAATAATCGACAATACAATGACAATAAAGATTAGTTGATTTCGCTTCGGTTCGCTTCAACCTGTAATATCCCACTGCTGGGCATAGGCCTCTTTCTTCATGTAGGAGGAGTATTAGAGTTTACTCCAAGCAATACGGGTTTTGCGGATTAGTTGATTTAGTTCTTGCAGATAATCACAGATGGCCCTGATTCTATATTATTATGATAGAAAAGTAAAGTTATTGATTTTAAAAAATCTAAGAATTTTTTAGCCATCGTATTCAATAGGCTTCTTAATAATAATAATAGTTTCCTGACATAATAAAGAAAAAAACAGCTTATTTTTTCTAGTATTTCTCGCGTTATTTTGCTATTTCGTATCCGTGCATCAAAAAAGTTGAAGTCCAAGATAATATTTTTTAATCGATTCTTTTTACTAATAGTATTCAAAAAATACTCCAAATGATATTAAGTTTATAGCTTGATCTGTATTCTATATAAAAGTATGTATTCTATAGCATTTTAGTGCATTGTTATAAAAATATAGAGTTCTAAGAGTATGCACTTCCCGTACTTTTAATTTTTAAGGATTCTGCACAGCTTCCTTAGAGGCGTGTAACATTGGTTTTTGTAATCCATATGAAATTCTAAATGATTCACCCTCCATTTTAAAACAGTACTTAGTGAAAATATATATGACATACCATTCTTACTTTTTTTAAATATACAAAAAAAATAATAATACAAATATGCCACTTAAAGTGCAGGTTATATCGTTAGTTTCAAATGCAGCTGTTGCATGCAGTATAAGCTTTAACAGTGGGCTATTGACAAGTAATCACACATCGTTAAGGTTATTGTTAGAACTTTTATTTAAAGGACTACCACCTACCACCGGGTCAAGATGCTCAGAATTACAGGAGTTTTTGCAATATTTTTTTTGTTTTTTATATATAAATAACCAAAACCTTTGAAACTTTTAAAGAACTATTTTGTTACTATTTAAGTATACAAAAATCATATTTACAAAAAAAAAAATATTTTAACTTTTTTAAAGATGGCGTTGAAGTCAGTCTCCTTAAAAAAAAAGAGCCTGGGCGGCGCACGATGATGTAGAAATGGGTCTGAAATATTGAAACAAAACGGAGTTTTAATCATTATAAACATGTCTAACGCAGGACGTTAAATGAAAAAAAAAATTCAAAGAAATGGCGCGTAGTTGAAATTTGTAGTCCGAAAATTTTTATATGTTTTAATCACGTTTTGCTTATAAAAAATAAAAGGGTTCAACGCAAAAAAATTATGTTTTGTCCTACGATAGCTTTTAGTGTATTAAATAAAATATAAAAGTTTGAAACGAATCGACCGAGTAGATTTTTTTTTCGCACATCAGACAGAAAAAGTTATTTTGAGATAAACGCGCTTAAAATAGTAAAGGAAATTCTCAAGAAAATTAGATTTGGACGTATACTTACGATTAATCTATTCCAGCACCCTATAGTATACCCTTTTCAAACTCTTCAATTTCTTCAGTATTTTCAGCTCTCGAAACTAAAATATTTCCCTTTACTATAACTCAGGTAAAAAAGTAAAGCAGATGCGTTCCGCCGAACAATAGAGCTACTCACCGGACCGAATGAAATGCTGAAAATATCGTCACCAAATTTTAACTGTAGGTATATTTTTTAAATACTATACTTTCCAAATATGCAAAAAAAATATGTTTTTTTTGGTGTTTACTCTTTAAGAATCGATTAGTATTAGTAGAAGTATTTTGCACTTGAGCAATTCTCAACGTTTGCTTTTTAATGTTTAAAATTTGTTCTTTTTGGACTTAACTCCTTAAGAATCAATTTTCATATAAGGGCCACGGAATGAAAAAAATATGAGGAGTAAAATGTACTGAACGATGACCTCGTTACGTTTCTCGTAATGCCATCTATCGCGTAAAGTCTAAAGGCGAAACGACGTTTTTGGTTGGACCATTTGGTTCCGATATTGGCGTTATTGGATTCGTTTATTTACCATTTGATATAGTATTAATCTTTTTCTTAGACTAGTAAGTCTTTTTTGTACCTATTGAGAGAGTCGATCTGAAGGAGTAAACTCCAGTCGTGCGTCGGAGCTGGCACACACACTTTATTTTTCGAAATTTCTAGACCACCGGGTTAACTTGTTTGAAACGCAAGCCGAGCGAGCATATTGAGTGTTTCGAAATACCGATGTAACCGATGTAAGATATTGTAAAAGTTTATCAATTTATTGTTTGTAATATGTGTATATTACAGACTGACATCTAATAGTCTAATTACAGGTATATTCACTTGGCCATAAAAGTTTTATTTATTTATTTTCTAGATTGAATATCGTTAGAAAATTCGTGAATGTAATTTAGTTCTTATGTTGGATATAAATTGCGAAGTAAAAGAACGTTAGTAATGGAGGTGCTTTTAGATAACAATAGAAGCGATTTCATCAAACATGAAAAAAACGAGAACGTACGCGACTCGACAATGGAATCAATAACGAATGTGCACGTTGTGTTCTTGAACGTACATTGTACGCAGCGGAGCGAGTTTCATTAACGCTAACAGTCGTGGGTTCGGTGGTCAGATGATTGTGTCTGTAGTTTCATTAACGCTAGCAGTCGCGGGTTCGGTGGTCAGATGATTGTGTCTGTAGTTTCATTAACGCTAGCAGTCGCGGGTTCAGTGGTCAGATGATTGTGTCTGTAGTTTCATTAACGCTAGCAGTCGTGGGTTCGGTGGTCAGATGATTGTGTCTGTAGTTTCATTAACGCTAGTAGTCGCGGGTTCGGTGGTCAGATGATTGTGTCTGTAGTTTCATTAACGCTAGCAGTCGCGGGTTCGGTGGTCAGATGACTGTGTCTGTAATCTGGATGTTTGTCCTTGTGGATAAATATTAGCATTAACTGACGCAAAACTGGCCCATTTTTTATTTAATGCAATTATTGTATTGCGTAATCGTTTTTTTTAGGTCATCATTTCATGTTTCACCGCTTTCTGATAAAGTTTATCAGGCAAAGTTATTGAAAGTTCGACGAGCAGAAGGTAAACAAACCATCAAGGCTACTGAGGAAAACTATCCATTCAAAAGTAATTTTAATTAAGTAAAAAAAAATTCTTAACTTAAAATCTGTTATATACCGACATGTTAGATAACGTATAAACGTTAGATAGCTTAGTGAAAATAAATTTAACGAGAATAAACGTAAAAATACTTTAGTTTATCCTCCACATACGTTACGCGGAATAGACTAGGTAGAATAGACCTTTAGGATCTGCAGTTTCGGCTCAATCGATAAATTACAACTTTTAAATTAACAATTGCGAATAGAGATATGTATGTCATAAATATAGTGAAATTCGACGGTGAAAAGAATAATATGTTTATAACTAGCTGACCCAGCAAACCTTGTTTTGCCATATATATTATTAACCCCCTTGATTCTCCCTCCTTGTAACTTAGGGATATGAAAAATAGATGTTAGCCGATTCTCAGACCTACCCGATATGCACACAAAATGGGGGGGGGGGGGGTATGGTAACTAACATTGTGACACGAGAATTTTATATATAAGATAAACTGTTACGTGTTGGATAATGACATCCGTCATCCGACTTTATTACAGTTTATGACTTACAAATTTTAGGTTCTTTTTTTTAAAAATTAATATTTATAATATATAATTGTGTTTGCTCGCAAACGAAAAAAAAACCGACTTCAATTACATCGACGAGTAATACAACGTAGATCGACGAAAAAATAGTCAAGTAACTACGCGTTATCAAAGATTACTCAAAAAGTAGTTATCAGATCTCGATAAAATTTATATGTGACCACATGATAAACATCAGCTTTCAATTAAATTAAAAATTATCAAAATCGGTATACCCAGTAAAAAGTTATTGCGGATTTTCGAGAGTTTCCCTTGATATCTCTGGGATCCCATCATCAGATCCTGGTTTCCTTATCATGGTACTAAACTAGGGATATCCTCTTTCCAACAAAAAAATAATTATCAAAATCGGTACATCTAGTAGAAAGTTATGCGGTATAATACAACGTAGGTCGACGAAAAAAGCGTCAAGTAAAAACGCATTATTAGATATAACTCGAAAAGTAGTTGTTAGATCTCAAATAAATTTAAATGGGACCAATTGGCACACACCACCTTTCGATTAAAACATAATTTGTCGAAATCGGTCCACCCGGTCAAAAGTTCTGATGTAACATACATAAAAAAAAAGAAAAAAAAAATACAGTCGAATTGAGAACCTCCTCCTTTTTTGGAAGTCGGTTAAAAAGGACAAGGTTCTCAATTCGCTTGTGTTTTTTATTCTGTATGTTACCAGAGAACTTTTGACTGTGTAGACCGATTTCAATGATATTTTTTAATCGAAAGGTAGTGCGGGTCATGACAAGTAGGTACATTTCGAGTTATATCTAATTATGCGTATTTACTTGAGTATTTTGCAGTCAAGCTACGTTGTATTATACTTCATAACTTTTTTACTGGGTGTACAGATTTTGATGATTCCTATGTTAATTGAAAGCGGATGCTTGTTTTGTGGTCCTATTTAAATTTAATCTAGATCTGATGAATACTTTTTTAATAATCTTTGATAATGCGTATTTACTTGACTATGTTTTTGTCTGCCTACGTTGTTTTACTTTAAGTGTATACTTATTATGGTCGATGTAATTGAAGTCGGTTTTTTTTTGCGTTTTAATTATTAAGTATCCAACGATTCCAAACAATATTGATAGAAATTAATTAGTTTATCTGAAATAAGTCTTAAGCTTTAGTACTTTTAAGCTTTTGTACTCCTTAGATACGTAAAAAGTTTTTTTTGTGTCAATCGTCAATATAATATTTGATCATTAAAAATTTTGACGTCCTATTGAATATATGAAATATATTAACGCTGCAAATATAAAAATATATACTGCATACTAAGTGCTTAATATGTTTCTTCATAGGTACAAATATAACATAATTTGGAAAATTTTCCTTATCTTTTAAAAATTCTCAAATATATAAAAAATACATTGTAGTATGCATTGTGTACTCCTAGTAAGATTTACGATTTATACACACTCGAATATCTGACTAACATGACTGTAGCCGTCGAATTAAAAAGTTTTGATTGGATTCGGATTGCCTTTTCAGTGGCCTTCTACTTTGAAACATAGGCCTTTGATAACTTTGTAATCTGGATAGGTTGTACTCGTTACATTTTGATCAGATCATTATTAACTGATTAATATAATATTTAGTATAAGCTTTGTTTTAAATTCTTTAATGTACCTTATCAAACGTATTTTCAAAAGGCGGGCTTAATCTTACAAAAATAGCAAAAATTTGTTGGATTAATGATAATGGTTTTTAATTCTGATTATTAAAATAATAGAGTAGATTGGACTATTTTTAGAAGCGTAGATACATGTTGACTTCTTAACAGTTCTTATCTGCTAAATTTACGTACATTCCGATATTTACTGTACTTATAATTTTAACTGCTCCGTTAGATTCTGTAAATTTACCCCTACAGAGTACTGCATTCAGCCTGTATCATCCTACTGCTGGGCATAGGCCTCTTTCTCCACATAGGAGAAGGATTGGACCACTACTGACTAAATGTTAATTTCCTGAGGGAGGTTCTTCAAGTTGGAAGGTTTAATCACGTCACTTTGTGTGACAGTAGGTACTCGTCCGATCAACGCACGTCCTATCTCAATTTGACACATATGAGAATAATTGTGTCTTATAAATTACATAATCTTAATATAGAAGAAGAAAAACATTAGTACGCTACATTCACAAATTTTGAAGTTAACATAAATGGTTTCAGTACTAGTCACTTTCATTGAGGTAGGAAATAGCAGGAAATGTGTTGCTCACAATCTGAAACATCAGCCCGTCAAACAAAAGTCCCGTCAAAATCGGCCCAGCCGTTTTAGAAATTAGCCGGAACAAACAGACAGACAGACAGCCAGACAAAAATCATAAAAAAATGTTATTTGGGTATATGTGCTCTGTATATCCATGTGCATTTAGTAAAAAGCGGTTATTTTAATATTACAAACAGACACTCCAATTTTATTTATTTGTATAGATGTGACAATTATATAAGTAACTAATGCCGAGTTGCACGAAAAAATTTAATTAGTGATTAAACTAATTTAATCGCAAGAATTGTATGAAATTCTTGAGATTAAATTAATTTAATCTCTACTTAAATTTTAATTTTGTTTTGTACAACTCGGCGTAAATGTGTCAATCAGATTTTGGTGCAATACGTTCCGAGTTTGCCTTGCACACCCTACATCAAATTACATGTATTATCCTTCTATCGTTACATTTGAATAGCAGACATTTAAAATTAGCCCCACATTTTTCTTTGGAGTTTATTCCTTAAGAATCGATTTTTATTTAAGGCCCAAAAAGAAAATATGAGGAGTAAAAAAATATACTGAACGTTTGTTACGTTTCTCGTTTATTTACCATTAGATATGGTATTAATCTTTTTTATAGACTAGTAAGCCTTTTTTGTGACTATTTAGACAATCAATTTGAAGGAGTAAACTCCAGTCATGCGTCGTAGCTGACACACACACTTCTTTAATTTGTTCATGTTATTAATACTTTTTTCAAACAATTATTTTGTCCTATAATGCAAGCAATATTCAGATTCAAACAACAATCTTGCAAGAGCACTGTTTACATTTAATTTTTCTAACATTAGGCAGTATTTGTTTATGTAGTATATATTAAATAAATAAATAAATAATACATAAATATATTATAACATTCACACACACGGTCGTCTGCTCCTATGGTAAGTAACTTAATGCTTCTGTTACAGGTAACAGCCGACTGTTAGAACTATTTTTTCGATAAATAAATACAAATATTACACCCAGACTTAGGCGGTAATCGAACTCACAACCCGCGGAACAGAAAGCAGGGTCACTACAAATTGCGCCAACGGGCTAGTCAAAAGTTATTTTATGTCTATTACGGTTATTATTAATTTTAGATTCTTACTTGGTCCGTGAGTGCTGGGTCTGCTCCGTGAGCCAGCAGGAGCTCTACTATGTCAGTAGCGTCAGCCGCACACGCCGCGTGTAATGCGGATGAACCCACCTGTTAAATAATTTATATTTATATAAAATTGTATTATCTTTATCAATATTATAAAGAAGAAAGTTTGTTTTTAACAAGAAAGTGTGTCTCCAATATTAGTCATTTGGTTTTCGTTATAACAAAATTAAGATCACCATTTTTGCAGGATGTTCTAACTTTCCATCTTTAATTATGTCACATGAGTTATTCTGATTTCAACGAAAAGTAAAATTGATGGTCTCTAATGAATTCTCTCTTCTGTCATCTCTGATTAGATTGCATCTCTCGCTATACTAAATAATAATGGCAATAATAAAATATAAATTATGCCAATAATAACGTTTATCAAAAGAGATATTTATGAATACCTGCCTCCTTTTTTCTTTATTTATTGACCTCGTTATTCGCATATGTACCGTATAAATAAGTAAAAATAAAAAAATAAACTCCTTCGTTAAATATAATATTTTTGTTGCATAAAATATTCAGAATGGGAAATAATTAACATTTATTTTTTTGTGGTATCTCGGAACTTCAGAATCAGATATTTTAATAACATTATTATTTTGACGTTGATGTGTTGAATAGCTATTTCATGTTAATAAACAAAAAAGAAACAAACACATTGTTAAAATATACAATTTGATGCTTTGGTTTAAATTATAAGCGTCAAAAATATATTTACTGAGTAATATTAGTTACGTTTCAGTAAATATACGAGACGCTTTGCAGATGTTGTAGCACTTGTGACGATCCGGTACTGCGATGATTGCATGATAATATATATTTCAGTCAATGCAAATGCAAAAATGACATAAAAAACGACTTTCCAAACTAGGACAGACTACTTTTGGTCTCGAATGATTGTTACAACGATTTCGAAATTTTGACTTTTCTATTTGCCCAACTTTTTACTTTTGTTTTTAAGGTTAAAACGTACATTTGTGGATTTAAAGCTGGCCGATCTACTGAGGATGCACTTACGACTTTGGTGGACAATGCGATTAAAAATATTGATGGGAAAAGGAAGACTTGGTATATTCTTGAACCTATCTTAAGCGTTTGAGACAGTTTCTCTTTTTCTCATAAATTCATTCGTTTTTATTTTTGTAAGTAATTTACGAACACCTGTAAATAATATTGTACCATCTTCTAAATTCCGCTGCTGCATTCAACCGTTTCGGAGAAAAACCGTTTATCAAATGGAATGAATCTGTGTTTACGGAGAACGGAGCAAAGGACAAATAACTGTCAAACTGTTAATAATACCTGACAAATCTCGTACAGTTCAGTTGTTGGAAAACGAATATATCTCGATATTATAATCTTTAGGATACATCTTTTCACTCTTTCTAGTTGAAGCAAGATTGTTATGGTTGCACCATCCCATACTGGTATGTAGTAAGTAAGTAATGATTGCACAAAGGCGTAATAAACCATCTTCATAATTTGGAAACTAGCACTTGATCTTAATTGTCTAAAGATATACGTAAGTTTTCGCAAACAGGGGGCAATAGCTTGTATCTCCACCAATACTTCAGCCTATCGCAGTCCACTGCTGGACATAGGCCTCACCAAGTTCGCGTCAAACAAGGCGTGAACTCATGTGTTTTGCCCATAGTCACCACGCTGTGCGGGCGGGTTGGTGACCGCAGGGCTGGCTTTATCGCACCAAAGACGCTGCTGGCCGTCTTCGGCCTGTGTATTTCAAAGCCAGCAGTTTGACGTTTATCCCGCCGGCGGTCGGCTTTTTAAGTTCCAAGGTGGTAATGGAACTGTGTTATCCCTTAGTCACCTCTTACGACACCCACGGGAAGAGAGGGGGGTGGCTATATTCTTACTGCCGTAACCACACAGCAGCTACTAGCACTATATCAGGTTTATTGGCTGCAATAAACCTTGTCAGTGACAATAGACCGATCCCGGTAGAGCAATGCATGACCATTTTCAAGAAATGGCGTTGGGTTATACCTATAATAAGGCAACTCATTTTCAACGAGTCTGTATCGAATGACCAAGTTGTCGGTAGATAATCCTGGCTACTTAGTTATTACATATTATTATTATTATTGAAATGTCTTTTCATTACAAAATCAGAATAAAAAATTAAACAAACAGCGCAGCATTGAGCGACGCGAAGCATCCATTATCATAATTATAGCGAGTAAAAATGTGGGAATCACTTATCGGAACAAAGAAACAAATAATTGAACCGTATATTCTGTTTCATTGATTCGTCATCTTTGACCTAAACTATTGAAGCTTTACGTATATACTGTATACTCAAGGATAACGTTTATAAACTCAAAGAAGGATTTGTAGAAATTTATATAGGAGTGAAAGAGGAGATAAAAGTTTAAGCTTGTACTACCTAAAAGTATAAATATATTCACCTTAAAGTTCGATTAGAAATAAATATATTAATATGTATTAAGTAAATAAATAAATAAATAAACGCTATACACTCAACGGCCCCCAGTAGGATTTTCTCCTGTGTCGGGGGTCCAGAAACACACACAGTACACAAGCACAAACCCCCAGATCACGACTAACATCTATATTTGGCCAATAAAAATGTCAGTCGTGAGCAGGGATCGAACCCGCAACCGCCAGTGCAACAGCCAGTGCTGTGAACGCTGCTCTAACACTTCGTCATAAGTTCAGCATATTAAATAGTATACACAAAGGTCGCTCAAAACAGAGAAGAAAGTTGTTATAGAGTATAGAAATATTAGGTTAGAGAGTAGGTTTAGTTAGCTACATTAATCACAATTGAGAGGTAATTATAGTTTAATATTAGCGGAACTACAATGTCCAATATTATTATAAATTTCTATCTTATATATAAAAAAGTTAAAATATTTCACTAGAATATGCCTCAAAGAAGTTAACCCTTTGATGTCGAGTAATTAAAAGTTATTTATTGCACAAGACAAAAAGGAATTGCTTTAAAAAGAAATTTTTGTAAATATTATATTGGTAAATTTTTACTTTAATTTTGGAAAAGTTGGAAAAAATAATGTTATTTCAGTACAAAATTGTGACTTTCAGTTAGAAAATTCTATTTTGCTTTCGCATATTTTCATTTCTAGACAAGAAAAGTTAATGTGTTACTTTGTTCTTTTGCTAAGCGACAACTCATTTTCTGAAATTTTGCAGATGGAATTCACGCAAAGCTGGAAGAGTACAAAATAGACATGTTTTGTGACAAAAATTCGTTACTTAATTTTTCTCAAAGACGAAAAGCAAACAACAAATTGATTTTATTCTATACTAAAGAAAATATAACAATAACTTTCGATATTTCTATGTCAAAAAAATTATTTACGTACAAATGTCCTGACAATTGCAAACAACACAAAAAATAAGTCGAATCGCTTGACCCGTTTTTAGGTAATGATCTGTCATGCGGCAATTAATGTTTATCTATAGATCTGTATTTTTTAAACAAGTAACAATAGAATATAAACCTTAAATATTATATCGCAAGAGTTGCAAATGCCCTGGTAGATTGAGAGTAATATAAGGAGTTGCATATTGAATACTGCTTAGGAGGTTTAGATTAATATTTTTATTTTGAAAAAAATTGCATGTATTTATGTTTTTAGACGAAGGAAATGGTTTGGAAGGTAATGGAATGGTATGGAGTTGGCTATATTTTTGAAATAAGTAGATATTAAATATACTATGTAGGTATAGTCCGCTCAATTTAGATATTCGAAGCTAAATAAATTTACAACAAGCAGAAAATTGGTGAAATCGTTCAAAATATAATTATAAAAAAAGAATTGAAATTATATTTTCCCTGTATGGAATTTTTTTATTCAAGGTCAAAGGTAAAAAAATGAGTTTTTCGCAAATTTCAGCAAAACGGTAAGTTTTGTAATAAAAATACCTCAAAGCAAAATTGTAGATCATAAAATTATCTTTAAAAAATATAAAAATACTTTTTTGCTACGAGCCACCGTTTCTGAGATATAACGATTCGAAAATTTGTAAAAGTTGTAATCAAATAAGAATAAGAAAATAAAATAAGAGTGAAGCTACATAAATTTACATTTTATGTAGCTTTCTTGTTCAATTTAACCGGATTAATACATGTATTCGTTGAAACAAAAATAAAACGTGAGTTTCGTACTTTTAACCGACTTTAAAAAAGGAGAAGGTTCTCAATTTGACTGTTTTTTTTTTTTCTTTTTGGATATTATTACCTCATAATTTTTAATGGGTGTATCAATTTTGATGATTCTTTTTATAATCAAAAGCAGGTACTCGTGATGGTTGTTTTCAGTGGTTCCTGATAATGCGTATTTAATTGACGACTGATGTTTTTATTTTATTACTTGTCGATGAAAATTGAAATTAGTTGTTTTGTTTTTGTATCATAAACATCACATTATTTATATAGTGTAGCTATATTCTGTCATCGTGATCTAGAATTTCGCCCTTTGTACCTAATGAATATATTGTCAATATTTTTCTTTCTTTCTTTGATATGTATTTTTTTTTTGGTGTACAATAAAGTGTATTATTATTATTATTATTATTAATTTAATACTTTTTTCCTATATACTTTTAGTGTTATGACTTTAAAAAAGTTTCGTTTATTCCTTTTATCATTTATCGTCACAGAGGTATTCTGTGAAAATAAAATAATCTGTGAAAATACGTATTCTGTGAAAATTTCGAGAGTCTAATTCAATTCAAAGATATAATAAAAAATGAAGGCCAAACGGACCCACCACCCTTAACCTTCTTTCGGACTCATAACATATTGTGTTTATTTATGTCTTTTTAGTCAGACAAATTACGTAATCGGTTCAATTCATTAAAACAGTTTACATCATGTGGTTGATTAAGTAATTTTTTAGGGTCAAGAGAACTGATAGCAAGCCCGGAGAAAGATCTCACTCTGCTCAAAGCAACGTAAGCCTGACCTTTAGCAAATAGGTGACTGCTTAAGTCAACAACTATTAGTTTTAATATAATGAAATTATTATTAAAATTATTTGTTTGTATTTGGTATTATGTATTTATTATTGATTTTATTAATGTAATTGTAAATTGGTGTGACATTTATTAATTTTTATTTGTAATTTTAATTGTGTTTTTTTTAACCATTGTATTTTATTAGAAAGGCTCCGAAGTTGATCGTCGCCTAGGAGGCGAGTTTGGCATGGCATAGGCGTGGGAAAGAGCAAAGTCCACATTTTTTAAACTTTAATATTGTATTTCTTTATTAATATTACGGAATTAATAATCATGATATACTTTTTTAAAATCCTTGTATTGTGCCCTTCAATTTGATACCCATATTGTAGAATTCAAGAAAAAAAATTTTTTTTTTCATTAACTACAATGGCTTCGCGCAGCCGCCATGTTTGATTTTTTTTAATGTCACCTATCTAAGAACACTTGGGCAGCTAAGACGAACCTAACGATACCTCAATTATGTAAATCCGTTCAGTGGTTCTGGAAATATGAGGTAGTAAAGAATATTACATACATACATACAAGATACGCGCGAAAAACATAACCCTTCCTTGGCAGTCGGGTAAAAAATACAATCGAATTGAGAAACTCTTCTTTTTTGGAAGTTGGTTAGAAGTGAAAATAATGGCATACAACGATGTGAATGTCAGGTAAAAGACATTAATTTTTACTTACACTGTTTTGTAAGTGCACGTCAGCCCCAAAGGCCAGCAGATGCTCGACGATGCCGCGGCAACCTTGGGCGCATGCCATTTGTAGTGCGGTCACCCCATTCTATAGGTTGTAGGTATATTTTAATAAATAAATAAAAAACACATCTTCGACATTTTGAACTTAAGGCAATTTTCAGAAGCCTTTTCTTGTTTTGTTTTTTATTAATTTATCAAAATTACTGTGGATGGTGAAATTTTCATTTGTTTTTTTTGTAGATCATAATGACGAAAATATATTGTAATTTCTTAAACTTATACCAGGTTAGCATAAGCTTACATTATCTGTCGCATTAACGTTGCATCCTATTTCAAGCAGCACTCTCACTAGCTCCGTGTGTCGGTGTACAGCAGCTTGGTGTAATGGAGTTCGCCCGGAGTTGTCTCGGGCTTCTCGCGATGCACCTTTTGTTACCAGGAGAGTAGCAGTGCTGCAGTGTCCACCTTCGCAAGCGACGTGTAAGGCTGTCCGGCCAACCTGTGCGTTTCAAAACAATGTGATTGTGATGATATGTGTGACAGTAATTTTACCTGTGACTTTTATATTTTATAAACTTTTATTACCCATACAAAATTCTCTCTGTGTCAGTCGTCGAATCATCAATCAATAAAAAATGTACTAAGTAGTTTTACTAGTAACACATTTGATGACAAAAATTAGTAAAGAAAGCTGTAAAATTTAATAAAACCTTTTTTTTTAAATAAGTATATACATAAACATTCAATAAAAATTCAATTTGCAGTAAATGTCAACTGAATAGGCGAGAGCTTTAAATCGTAATTATTTCACGGTCAAGAGGTATTCTGTACACGGCAGATGAGAGGACGGACCTGTCGACTTGATTATTGGAAAACTGCTATAGCAAGCTACACGACAAAATATACTTACACTGTTTTATGTTTACCTGGTAGAAATAGTTTACGGTTTCTAGGTGAAATGATCTAACTTAAAACTATAAAAGAAACAAAAATAATTTTTATCAAGATGCAGTTACTAAAACCTAAAAATAGATAATAAATGTAATTAGCCAAAAAAAAAAACCTATGTTTTTGTGTATCAACGTTTTTTTTCTAAGTAAACTTTTGTATTATTTTGTTACTTTGAAATATTATTTCTAGGAATGTACAATGTAAGCTATGCTGCCAACAGTGTTAACAAACCCTGTTTAAAAATAAATAAATTTTGAAGACTTTAAAAAATATATTCAATCATAAATAACATAATAATATAACATAACATATAAAGTTATCGATGCTTTGGCGCCTGATTGAACATAAATCGGTCTTTACATATCTATAAAGTAATCTTTTTTCACGCTGTTTACTTGTACGCCACGATGCCCCGGCGTCGGGTAATCGATGACGATATATCGGTATCACGAACACTCTCGGTTGAATCAACGTATAAAATAAATTATCCGTGATTTAGTTACGCGATGATGGTGTTGTGTGACGTGTGATCGCATGTTAATATTTGTTTACTTTTCTTCTCATCGCTTACTTTTTATCATATTAATGTGATATTTTGTGTGTACTTAGGTGCCTACCGCATAATTACTACAGAGAGGTTGATAAAAAAATGCCTAAAATTTAAGGTTATTACGTAATAAATGAAAATTCATCATACATAAACATCAAGCATAAAATAATGAACACTATGAAAACTTTAAGACTAACATAAATGCATATAAATAAATATATTTAGCATACACACGGTCGGCTGTCTCTAGGTAGGCAAGTTAATGTAGGTATGTGTTTTAAGCAGTAACCGGCTGATACACGTATCTTTATATCTCTATAAGAGATCTCTACTAGTCTACCCATGGTGGTGAGAAATGATGTTACCGTGGAACTTGTAAAATCGAAGTTTAACTTAACACTAGGCAAGGCTTTGTTATACAAAATAATATGACGAGAGTATTTTGTAATGTATTCGATGTCTTATTAGCGAGTCGCCCGGGATATGCTTGATCATTGTTTTCTCAATTTCTTAAGGTATCGCGAAACAAAATGTTTACTAAAGAGATGAATATTCAAACTTGATTTAATGTTGGAACCCGATAACTATTTTGTTCATTTAATAAAAACATACTAAATAAAAAAAATTGTATTATTTAAACACTTGGTAAGGTCTGGTTTATATAATTATCTAACTTATAACCATAACCATCAGATAGAAGATGTGTTTTTTAATTTTATTTTTCAATACGCTGTATTTATTACGCATAAGGTAATACAGAGTCTTAGACCTGTTTTAAATGTGTCCTATACAATATACATATATATACATATAATAATATGATAGGAAAGTCAAAACTGTACATTGAATATTTTTTTAAAAGAATACTTGGGGTGTGATCTACAATCGATAACGAAGCCAAAAATATAGTTTTTAGAATTTTTGTCTGTTTGTCTGTATGTATGTCCGGGATAAACTCAAAAAGTACTGCATGGATTTAATTCAAATTTGGCACGAATAATATTAAGAAGTCGGGTTAACACATAGGCTACATATTATCACGCTATCACCTACGGGGAACGAGCAGTGAACTTTGATTTCTTCAACGCATTCTGTAACAACGTGTAATCTAACAACGCATATTTGAATGTTATTGTTATTATGTTCACACTATAAAAATTACGCAATATAAGTAACTAAGCCGATAAACATAATTAAATGAATATAAGTAAACAAGACAATTTTAAAACAGCGCCATCTGTGAGATTTTTCTGTAGATATGAAATGTAAAGAAGAAACGGGTAAATGAATGTTATTTTAAAAGGTATAATCGTAGGTATTTTTGGTGCTGTATAGCGTTCACGCAGACGACGTCGCGGGCAGCAGCTAGTAAGCTATAAAAATATAAATTAAGACTTAAGGGCAATATTTTTACGGAAGAACAAACGATTTGGACTTCAAGGTATTTTGTTAGTAAAGAATCAACAATTTAAAATTAGATAAAGAAATTTTTTATATTAATAAATTGCGTTAACAACTTTTCTTAATGAATAATGACGAACTTTTGAGGAAAATACGCTGTTTTTTGTAGCGTTGGAAAATTACTAAAGTTATAAAATTCGAACATAAATTCTTAAACAATTTTTTTGATGAATTATTAGTATCAGGCGTTACAGACATTTGAGTTTAATATTTTATCCCAGATTCTTTTTTTGCAGAATATTCAATATATTATAACATTTGTAATATCTTAATAAATATCTAAGTTTTCTCTAAAAAAGTTATTCCCACATAATGTTTATTTTTGGACAAAAGTATTGATTATAATCTGACTATTTCATCTCTATGGAACGGATTGTCAGAGTGTAGTTCGTAGAGGTTTGTAGAAGAGGAGTGATGAGAGTATTGTAGTGCTAAACGCATCCTAGAGTTAGCTACGCTGTATCATACTAGTAGGTACTATACTTATTGCATAATTTTATAGTAATACTTTATATGCCCCATAATTCTAATATTTTCGTTAGCAAAATTAAATTATACATATTATTATATTGTGTTTATTAAATTCATCATCGTTACTATAAGATTTAATTAATTTCTTTAATAAAAATATTATTACAACTTTCTTTGTTGTACTGGATGAGTAATTTCGTATTTGACTCGCGGCAAAATTCTACATTATTTCGAAACCTATTTTCAATTTTTTTTCTACAATCTTAGTTTTTTTCTCAGACTGAAAAAAATTTCTACTTTACAAAAAATTTGTGTGAACATTTGTATTGTGAGGTGGATCGTAACCGTCATTATGATTGATCTGACTGTCTGACAATATTACGTTATTTATCTCGGCTAACAATCGTGTTTGTTAGTTTTTATGTCAAGGACTGGTTTTGCGTCGTTTTAGCGATAAAAATACTGAGTATAATAAACTTATTTTATTTGATATTAATTTTCTTGAAATTATGTTAATATTTATTTCACGTCGTACATATTTACTTACTGTAAAGTATTTAAAATCATACAATTAGTAATATAATATTTCTATAACGGTAAAATTTTGCTTGTAGTATTTTTTATTTATATTACCTTATTTAAAGTTTGTCTTAACACCAAAAAATTAACCTCTAATGATTTTCGTTTGTTGTTCTCAACAATCAAGCCTATGTAGGTATTCGATTTATAATTTAGTAGCATCACCCATCGTTTTTTTTTTCTCGTAGTCATAAACTGTATATTCAATAAATTAATTACTTTTTAAAGCAAAACTTAAACATAACAATTTTGATGTGGATGGTAAATTCAATTAAGATTGAGTTAATAAATTAGCTTCAAAGATAAAATAAATATAATTTATTTAAAATGAATAATTATTATATAATTATATGTATGAAATGAATAACTATTTTACTGTTATTGTTTACATATTGCTTTCTAATGTTTACACGAATTTCATTCACTATAATGAAACAACTTTTTCGGATTTTATCGCGACTTATTATGTTTTTAGATGCCCGACGTTTCGGATACTTTACAGCAACCATGGTTACGGGAGAACATATCTCTTATTTTTTAGTTTATCTAATTAATAAAATTAGTAAATACTGAGAAATGAATTAATTTAGCATAGTATTAAGTATTTTCATTCGAGCGAATAAAAAATGTGTAGTGGGAGATTCGGACTAGAGACGATCTTAACCCATAAATTATTTTATTCTTTAGTATATTAAAAAGCAAATCACGAATGGGTTGGCTAAAAGAGACCAGTGTTTGTACTAAATGATGATAACACTTCTCATGAAATTTTAAGTGCCAAAAGCAACCATATCTAGGTTACTTATACCTCTTAAGCGTCTTAATGTTAATTTAAATAATTCATATCGATCTTTTCGTATACGCGAGTTCAAATCGTTCTGTGAAGTCTGTGTTTGGCGAGGCAACGTCCAACAAATTAATGTAAGTATTTCTATTGGAACGAGGTTCCTTACGGCAGGCTTGACATTTGGCTGGGCGACCGAACTGAAAAAATGTGATACTAAAACCGTAAGAAAAATATATAACGGAAGTGACGTAATATCAGTCACACGACTGTATAATATGACGTTTGTAAAACTAAAATATTACTAGTAAACTTTTTTAAAATTATTTATGTAAAATAAATAAAGACACAGGTTTTTTTATTTCACTTATTAGTTTGAATTATTATTATTATTTTGTTTGATTTATTTTATTTTACGGTATTTGTTATTATCTAAAATACTAAATTTCCTAAATACTTTTATGTACTTTATTGAAAACCAATCAACAATAAAAAAAAAAAGCAAGAACTAGATAATAGATATAAAATTCAACATTTTTTTTAATTGTGTTGCTTCTATACTATCTGAAGGACCTTCATTCCTACCTGGTGTCCCATGACACCACATAATTTTATTATGTATAAAAATCATATATAATTATCTCACCTTATTCACAGCGTCTATGTAGGCTCCCTTATCTAGCAGCAGTTCAACGACCGCAGTGTACCCGGCCCGAGCGGCGAGGGCAAGCGGTGCGTCCCCCGCCGCGTCACACCCTTGCACTCTAGCGCCGAGGGATATCCCGTAGGCCGCCACTTCCTTGGAACCTCGAGCGCACGCGCATTGTAGAATGTCATTGTTTTTCTAATAAAATAATTTTCTTCAGTAAATTCAATTACTTATTTAAAGCAGTAACATGTAAAATTACGTACATTGAAGATATTTTGAAAATTTTCTTTGGAGACTGTGATCGATACTGAAGTCAAAAATGTATTTTTTTTTATTTTTTTATATCTATCTCTCTGCATGGCAACAAATCATGCTGAAACCACTACTTGGATTTGCCTGAAACTCGGTATGATGATAGTCCATACTGCGAGTCCATACTCCTTTTATCCCAAAATTTGGCGTGATTCACTAGGGAGAAACGAAAAACCGGCGCACTTGTAACTCAGTCCAATTTTTCATTAAAGTAATCTTAAAAATCTTAAAAATATATCAAAAAATGACCAAGATATATTTTAAATTTTACCTTTTAGGTTTATGTATGAAAAAAAATGTTTATTTATCTGGAAGCTTTAATATCAAGTTTTACTAAAATATTTTTATTAGTGTTATAAAGCGTGATTGATGAGGAAAGTCACAAACACGGAGCAGATCGTCTGATGAAAAATTGTATAATGTTCGCATTAATTATTTCAATCTGAAATGTGTACATAATTTATGTAAGCTTGTTACGGCTATGAACTCAATTATAATAATTAATTATACAGTTACGTATTTAGTACTTTATCGCAAAAGTTTTATTTAGTATTTAAAATAAATATACAACAATACACAAAAACAATACAAAAAAAGCCGACCGATGGTGGGATAACCATCCAACTGCTGGCCTTGAAATACACAGGCCGAAGACGGGCAGTAACATCTTCGGTGCGACAAAGACAGCCCTGCGGTCACCAACCCGCGCTTGCCCAGCGTGGTGACTATGGGCAACACACATGAGTTCGCGCCATTTTTGGCGCGAACTTGTGGAGGCCTATGTCCAGCAGTGAACTGCGATAGGCTGAAGTGAGTGATACAACAATACACTATGTTTTACTAGATGACATTTTATTATTAGGTTTTATTTTTTTCTCGTTTTTTACAACAAAACATCTCTATGTAAACGAGGAGCAAACAAGGCGTACTGAATATCTAAACGATTTCTCAGATGTGTTGATCCAGAGAAACATATTAACAAATATATTAGCTTCATAATATCAATAGTATTTTACTGGTTGCTGATGAAGCTATTAGACGTATAACTATATTGTATAGATGAAAGTTTTTGAAACATTTTTCTTTTCCACCATAAAACTTTAGTTGCTGGATATTTTCTCCGCTCTGCTCTGGCCACTTACTCACTACAAGAACACAGCACTAGTTGAGAGTAGTGTTATTTAGCTGTAATTTTCTATAAGGTTAAGGAACTTCCCCAGTCAGGCTGCTCTGCCTCCTGAGCAGGATATTTCCTGCTGTAACCTACTTCAATAATAAATTATAGTAGTGTATCAGTAAGTTATGTTTTAGACAAAGTTTATCAACAATAAGTGACAGAGACCCTAATAGATTATGACACATCCGCTCAAAAGCCGTAAAATTTGATGAGGCATAACGTATTCATAACCTTAATAAAATTATACAAAACGGGGAGCTTCAGTCATAATGTAGCGTCACATTTATTGTATAATGTTATACCTATCATATCTAATATATAAAATTCTCGTGTCGCGGTGTTTGTAGTTAAACTCCTCCGAAACTGCTTGACCGATTCTCATGAAATTTTGTGTGCATATTGGGTAGGTCTGAGAATCGAACAACATTCATTTTTCATCCCCCTAAATGTTAAGGGTAGTCTTAAGTCTGAGGGTAGTTTTTTTATTGTGATTTGACGTTGAAAAATACATAGAACCCTTAATTTTCACCCTTCTACCACCAACCCCTATTTTTAAATAGCGTTTAGCGGCAAGACAACGTTTGCCGAGTCTTTCTATAATGTCTTTAAGTTTTATATTAACTCCTCAAGGAAACTTTTTGTGTGCAATTAAAGCGGAGCCACTTAAATTACAAAAATCTATTATTGAATTTATTTTAATTGATGTACAAGCGTTATTAAAAATGCGAATAAATAGTTTAAAGTAATTTGTAGGATTGCACATAGTACGAGTCCAAAACGATGATCAAAATTATAACGTTCTTTATTTTAAAATAAAAACTACAATTGCTAATAGCAAAGGACTATTTAAAAAATAATGGACTTTAACGTATATCTTCTGAAACTTTTTACTAAATATATATATATAAATTGGTATATTATACTAGCTGAAGCCGTTCATCCACGTATCATGCCTTCCCTTGCCTATAAGATACTCCAGTTTCAGATAAGCTGAACTTACGTTCACGTTATTTACGTATAACAAGCGCAAACGTTAAGTAAAGTTGGTATAGATTTAACTAAAGGTTGCTTTACCCATGGGTAACATACGTTGCGTGTTCACGTGCGAGGAATGTTGTTGTAGTGTTGTTGTTTTAGCTCAAGAAAATCGTACACCGAATTTGTAAAAATATATAAAATTGGAGTGTCTGTTTGTAATATTAAAATAACCGCTTTTTACTAAATGCCTGTGGATGGATACACGTTACATATACCAAAATAACATTTTTTACAATTTTTGTCCGTCTGTCTGTCTCTTTGTTCCGTCTAATCTCTGAAACGGCTGGAACGATTTTGAGCTGGCTTTTACTGGCCGATAGCCGATATAATAAGGAGTAACTTAGGCTACTTTTATTTCAGAAATTTATTTATTTTATAACTCCGAACTGAACAATAACTTTTTTGTTAAATTCCACACGGATGAAGTCGCGGTGATAGTTTGTATTGTATATAAAGAATTTTTACAATAAAGCTAATACGAAAAACTGAAAATAAATAATAAACGTACGTTCAGCTCATCTGTAAAAGTTCTGTTACATTTCAGGTTTCAAGTTACACCCGTATATACTCGTAGATAAAAGGGATGGCTCACTAACAGAATGAGATTAAGCCTTAAAGAATTACAACTAAGTTCAAGACGTTTTGAAAATACCAAATCTTCGATCTCGAGACCTAGACCTGCGCAACACGGTTGCCTGGTAGAGATCGCTTTTTAGCGATAAGGCCGCCTGTTATACAAAGCTAAGACTATGTTGTGAATCTACATATATAGTATTTTTCTTTAGTGTACAATAAATAATATTTATTATTGTTACTATGGAATGCCATTCCGCAGGATATACGTCAAGCGCACACTTTTTCAAATTGAAATTTTAAGCGTCGAGTCAAAATACAATATTTATCTGCGTAAATTTAATTATTATGTTTTATGTATTGCTTTGTTGTATAATTATTTATTTTTATATGAAAGCTGTATGTATATATCTTTTTGTACGTATTTTGAGTTATTTGAATTTAATTCACCTATTTCATTTACGAGTACTGTAGATAATATGTAGTTTATATAAATCATTTTCATAATTTATTGCTTATTTTATCAACATTCTATTTTCTCTATTTGTTGGAGGTTGTTTGTGAGAGATTAACATCTTTAGGCGCATGAGGGTGAAATTTATACGGATGAAACGGCAACGTTTTGATGAAACGGCAACGTTTTGATGAAACGGGAACGTTTTTGTCGATGGCGCTGGAACGAAAATCTAAAGCTTTAGATTTGTATAAATATATCATAAAGAAGTTTCACTTCTAACATGAGCACTTTGTACGCACTCACATTTTTTTAAGTTAGAATATTGTTATTTTCTTTAGGCAATTCCAAAGGTGCAATAAAGTGTTATATAAAGAAATAAGTACACACGTGGTCTTTTGTACTCAAGGTTGTGGTGTTGAGTATCGGGATAAAAAGTATCCAATCTTCTGGTTCGTACTTATGAACTCAATTATGCTCATTTAGTTACATCTAAATTCATTCTGACTGACGCAAACAACAAAAACACATAAAATAGAAAAAAAATGGATTCAGTATCAATCTTATAAATCCGCCCTTAAAAGCTTCAGCCTGCAATATCCCACTGCTGGGCATAGGCTTCTTTCTCCATGTAGGAGAAGGATCGGAGTTTAATCCACCACGCTGCTCCAATGCGGGTTGGTGGATATATTCCCTACTATGAGTAACAGGCAGGAGATGCTGGGGAGACCCACAAGGACTGCACAAACACCCAGACCATGGCAAACACCTGTATGGCCATTACAAATGTTTGTCATGTGCGGGGATTGAACCCACAACCGCGAGCGCAATAGCCACAAACCAGTTCTGTGACATTTGCGCCAATGCGTCGTCAAGAAATATAAATCCGGCCTTAATTTTCTTTAAATATCTGCAGTGCCTAGAACTGGGACCGTTAGTATTTTTTTAAATATAGGTATATGTATTCAATACGCGAGCACAGCTAGTTAATAATATATCCAAAATGGAAGCAATTAAAAAGAGCAAGAAAAAATAACATTAACAAACTCACTTACACGTTTAATTACACGTTTGTTTTTTATACAATTTTGTACCAAACATTAAAATAATTAGGATGGTAAAAATAATCTTAATATAAGTAATAGATTTATGTAATAAGATTTGAACTACTTCATGAATACTTTAGGATTCATATAATAGCTCTTTTTTGTAGGTCGTTTAAAAAAGTAACAATTCATTTACACATGATATTTATTTTTAATTAATCCGAAGTTTTATTTTACATCAGAACATCGTAATTTATTTATTTTATGTTAGCTTATATAAAAAAAAAACTTAATTGTACCTCGATAACGTAACAAATTTCGAATTTTGAATAAATGTAAATGTCCAAAATATTACGAAATTTCAAATTTTCTAGTTGTAATTGACGTTTTAAAATTTGTCTTTTATTTTATTTTTAACTCGGGTAAAATTTGTATTTATAATGGACATTTAATTGTAAATACAAAAAAAAAACAACTTTGAAATCCACTTATTGCCAACGATTAATTCTTTATAAATTACTAAATATTTTAATTTGTGGTTAGTTTTTTTTGATTTCTAGTAAAAAAATTAAAGAATTTCGTTGGTGTAAAGTACTAGGACAACATACTTTGTTAGTAGCTGCAAGACAAGCGCCCGCTTTGACGAGAGCTTGTACAGCGTTGAGATGTCCGTGCCACGCTGCCATCAGCAAGGGCCTCATTCCAAACTGCAAATATATTTTAGCCATATGAAATAGGAACTTTAAAAAAAATTAAAGAAAATACATGCATAATACATACAATAATCTTTTTTACTGGTTGCTATAAACATATACATTATATACCTACCTACATACTTATTTTAAAGGTTCCGATAATGTTAATTACATATTAAACTAATAAATAATAAATCTTATAAAGAACTGTCAATACAGGACTTTCTGTGTACTGTTAAAACTTTTAATGACAAACTCTGATTCATTACTGGACATTTCCATAGCGGTAATGAAGCAGTTCGTCCTAATCTATATATATATATATTATATATATATATATTAACATGTATATATATATATATGTATGTGTGTATGTATGTTGTATATATATATATATTTCCAGCTATATACATGGCGTAGAGACTTGAAATTTGGTAGTAATATTCCTTTTGCCGAGTAGAGGTCACCTAAGAACGGATTTTAAGAAATTCCACCCACAAGAATAAGGTTGCGGGGGCGTTAACGATGGAAATTTTCCGACTTTATAGCTCCTATCGACTCCAAATTTGGTAGGAATCTCCTATGTGATGTAGAAATGATCAATGAGCGGATTTTATGATAACTCATCCCTAATAAGGATTGCGGGGGTGAGCGTTAACAATGAAAATTATAGAGTGGTCGAGAGCAAGCTCTCTGAGTAGTCTGGTAGTTCTATAATCTATTCATATTATATACATTTTATCTCAAGCTCAAATGAATATAAAAAAATATTATTGATTGAAAGAACTCAACGTTTCTCAAACTTTCATTTCACTATTTTTTTATTATCATCATCATCATTTCAGCCTATCGCAGTCCACTGTTGGTCATAGGCCTACACAAGGTCGCGCCAATAATGGCGGGAACTCATATGTGTTGCCCATACTCACCACGGGACCCGGTTTTAATTGATACGTAGATAGCTGGAGATCTAGAATTAATACATGACATGACGAGACATGACGAGAGATGAATTTTAAGTTATTAAATATTATATGTTGTTTTTGATAGAGTTCATTAACTGCCCTCTTCAAAAATCTTTTATATACAATTTTGTTCCATGTTCATGAAAACTGTTCTCAGCGACATTTGGCCGCAGTTTACTTAAGATTTGATCCCGTAGAAAATTTTTTAGTGCCACTTAGGGCGACGCGATTCTGATGTTATAAAATTTTATTAGAACATCGAATATAGACGAATTTTTGTAAACAAAATGTAAGTTTCTTTATTTAATAAAAAAAGATATGATAAAGTTAAAATACATTATATTATCCAATATTCGTTAGTCTCAATGACAAATATATTATGTGTATAGTTTTGTACGTATAATAAATTGTTAAATTAATAAATAAGAAATATTACATTGTTATCTCGTTTATAAGTGACAATATTAACTCATCGAAGGTTATGTGCTACAACACTATTACTATTTATAGTAAAATTGTTATTGACATTTTAAAAGTAGATTGAGTACACAAAATACTCATAAAATAAGCGTAAAGTTTCTATTTACGGCTTGATGTACATTATTTTTGTGTCGGAGTCCAGTCAATGTCATTTCAGCGCTATTAAACTTTTTTCTTTTTTAGATTCGTGATATAAGATAAAACGTGTAGTTATTGTTCCTATAATCACTGGGCAGGCACACTTTGTTGTGTGAGCTTGTTTAAGTGTTACCTTGTCTACCGCCTCAATGTCGCATTTTGCTTCTATCAGTAAATTAATTATTTCGACGTTTCCTCGACTCGCCGCCCAATGGATCGGAGCTCGGCCGTACTGTGAATAAAACATTACTTTATGAAACAATAACTTTTATTTTAATATTTCTTAAGTTCATTCGATGCTTTCTGATTAAAAAATCATGACAGGTATAATACAATTTAATATTATATAATAAAAATAGACCTAATATGTAGTACTCTATGTAGAAAACATTTTGGTGTTCTTAAGGCACTAAAGAATCTTGAATCTTGAGAAGTTGAATTTTCTTTTAAAGTAGGGTTAAGTTTATTATTTATTTATTTATTTATTTACAGAAGAAAAAAAGATACAATTTATGTGATAAACAGTGCAGCAAAAACAATAAATAGTTTAACAGTGCACTGTGTAATAGTTTAACAGTGCACTGTGTAACTTATGCACAGTAACCGGCTGTTGCACTAGCTGTCGTGGGTTCGAACCCTGTATGCAACATGTAGTAGGTACTGTGCTGTACTTGTCGTTGCCTATTCATTCGTGTTTGTGCTGTACCTATGTATTTCTGGAAATGCGACACAGTGGTAAATTTTACGGAGTAACATTATTTGTGAGATGTTTTATTATTAAATTTTGCGTGTGAATAATATGTAGCGCCAGCCGTCATACGATTGAACAATAACTAGGGTACGATTCACGCGTTTTAGCCATTGGACAATCTTGTTTATTTTAGGTACTTTACATTATTCCTGCAATTGACATCTGTTGGTCTTCTTAAAGCCTCTCGAACTGCTTCTGGTTCGTTCTTGATCACTGCTTCGTGTAAGAGCAGATCGTTCTGTTGAACTCGTGAACGGCCTTCTGAAGCCATCTATAACAAATGTAAAATTCGACGTTTATATTTTTATGCATTTTTATAGTTTGTGTATTTTGACAAAAAAAAAATTTACGTATATCGTATTCGTAAAATTCACAAGAGCTCGTGCTAAAGTAGATCAAAATATTTAAAAGTAAAAAATATAAGCAAAAAATAAATAAATAAAATAAAAAATTAGGATGAAATAAATCTTATCTAGAAAACGGAAAAATGTAGAACAAAGGTTCTTTTCTTTTTTTTTAACTGACCTACTCTCACCCGGTAAATTTGGGGACCGTTGGGATCTTTAAAAAAAATATATCACCAAATGTATTGCTTGCGTTTAGATCAAGAAAAGCTGGAAAATTTGGGCAAATTTTTTTAACCTACTACAAAATAGGAGAAGTTTCTAATTCGTCTGTATTTTTTATCTTTTTTTTCTACCTACGTTTTGTTGTCTCATGTTTTTTACTTGCTGATAACACACATAAAAAATTACACTCAAATCGAGAACTTCCTCTTTTTTTGAAGTCGGTTAAAAAGTAACGATTATTTCAATCTGACGTGTTGTCACATAATTTAGCTTTGAAAACCTCTTTATTACGTTAGTTGTGGATCTCATTACTTTTATTTCTAAATATAAGTCGTCTTTGGTGCGACAAAGCCAGCCCTGCGGTCACCAACCCACCTGCCCAGCGTGGTGACTATGGGCAAAACACATGAGTTCACGCCATTTTTGACGCGAACATGTGGAGGTCTATGTCCAGCTGTGGACTGTATCAGGCTGAAGTGATGATGATGATGAGTGATGAAATATAAGTACAAGTAGGTATCTAGTTGTTTAATAAAGATCTGGTTGGTATTTGAATTATTACAGTTTAAGCTGTATATTTAAGTAAAAAAAGATGAATTGACTAAAATTTACGGTTAAAATCTCAAAGGTCATAAAAGTCAAACATTAGCGGAACCCAAGCTGTCAACATAATACAGTTTATTTACTGAAACCTTTGGAACGCAGGTTGTAGGTACACACAGTTACGAATTGTGAAAGATTAGGATTTTTTGCATGACTTTAATTTACAACGTCCGATGGTTATTGTTGTATGGTTGTGTCGAAAGTTCTATTCAAAAATACATTTTCGATCGTATCGTTCGAGCGTAGAGATCCCCCGATGGTAAGCACCACCGGGTGATCCGTACGCTTGTTTGCCGATCTTGTTGTATATAAAATGAGTGTAGGTAGTGAGAGAAACGTGTTTATGATGTGTTATGTAATTTTCTTAATAAATGTTCTCACTGGGAAAGTTTGTATTTCGAATCGTCATTTTTCGGCCCTAATTTATTTAATGTACCTACATAACGTCAAGATGAAGTTGTTGTAAGAGAAGTTCAGGAAACTTTGAGGTTTATATTTTAACTAATCTACATGGCAGCGTAAATCCTGACTTTGTAAAATCTTGTTTTGACAGTGATTATATTGAGTGTGTGTATATTAAGTTTTTTTTTAATAATCGGACAAATATTTAACTAAAAAATTTATAAATAATCAAATGTTATTTCAATATTAAAATCACCATCAAAAGTGGACAATTTGGAAATTTTAATACAACAGCTAAATTACCAAATTGTGTTTCATTATTATTTATTTTCTAAGTTCGTTATTAAAATAATATAATAATAAAAATAAATATAATAATCTTAGCTAATACATAAAGTAAGACACACTGAAAACACTGAAGTAAACAATTATTTTTCATTTCAAATCTATATATACTTATAAAAATCAATTGCTGTTCGTTAGTTTTGCTAAAACTCGAGAATGGCTGAACGGATTTATCTTATCTTGGTCTTGAAATATTCGTGGAGGTCTAGGGAAGGTTTAAAAAGTGAGGAAAATTCGAATAATTGCCGGGAAAACCTTAAAACAGCCCTTTTTTCCCATAGAAACGTTTTCTAAATAAAAATGTAGAGTCATTTTGAACTTTATTGCTATTCAACAAAGTTCATGTTAAATAGGGCGCATTTTACGTAAGTTATTAATGATTAAATTGATCTTATTCGTAGACCGCATTTTAATTTAATTTACATACAGTAAAAATGATATTAACTAGCTATTTCACATTACCTATAATATTATTGCGGGGGCGTTAACAATGTAAAATTTCCGTTTTTAAACTATCGACTCCAAATTTGGTACGAATCTCCTATATGTGATGTAGAAATGATCGATGAGCGGATTTTAGGATACCTCATGCCCAATAAGGATTACGGGGCCGGGCGTTAACAATGAAAAATTTAAATGTATGTAACTCCGAAACTACTAAACCAATTTTTATCAAATTTTTTAAGCATTTGTAATTTGGTCCAACTTGGGAGATAGGGTAGTTTTTATCTTAATTGGACCCGTTAGGTGGCGCTGCTATCGGTATGTAAGCTTGATAGCTTACATACCGATATTGGTATACCCATATATTACCATTTGGTAGCTGTTTTCCGGGCAGGACAACGTTTGCCGGATCCGCTAGTCTATAGATATTTATTCACAATACACACTTTCAACTACATTGAATACGCTATCCCACTAATCACTTGTACGCCACTTATCGAGCAGCAACGCTACTCACACAGTAATTAAACAATAACTGCTTCTTTACAACTTACGAATTATCATATTTACGAGTATAAGACAACAATCCCGTCAATACATGATATAGATGGCAACTGACCAATCAAAAAATTTGTATTAACTATTCGGAAGATGGTGTCTCCGTCTTTATGCTCTTCCGGTACTTCAACAAATAATAATCAGAATAAGAACGGTGCAATCACTACATAGTGTAAAACTAAGTCGCTTTCTCTGTCCTTATGTATGCTTAAATCTTTAAAACCACGCAACGGATTTTGATGCGTTTTTTTTTTACTAGATAGTGTGATTGAAGAAGAAGGCTTATATGTATAATACATGCATAATATAGTAGAGGAATACTGGTAGCTTTTGCAACCGTGCGAAGCCGGGGCGGGTTGCTAGTCTTATAAAATTATTAGCAGCTCACATTTAAATTAATAAGTATAAACCATTCGATAGATGGCGTCACCATCTTTGTACTGTTCCGGTATTAAACGAATAAACAATAAGACTAATATAAATTCAAAATGCAATATTTTAATAATTGTTAGAATTACAAATTTAAATGCTAACAATAAGTATTGATACATAAGTTTTTAATTAGAAACTAATATATCTATTTGTATATACTTATACTTGTCCTAACTAATATATCTATTTGTATGTACTTATGCTTGTTCTGGTTTACATTTTTTACATAGTAACAACAAAACAAAAAATATGAAAAAATACATTTTCAATCTACAAACTGTGTACAACTCAATCATCAATCACCCCAGTGTAGTTATATTTGCATGATGCCAAAATAAAATCTCGCATGTACTGAACTGTACGCACTAGTACAGATCAATCATGCGTAGCCTCCACGCGTCGACGGCCTCCGTCAAAATAAATATTGATATTCACATATACCCTCTGTAAAAACAATATCGACCTTTATACAGGAAATTTGAATATGTCGATATTCTCTTTAGATATCCTCTCTATCATATGGAAATTAGGTATTGTTTTTGTTTGCATACCTAAATTATAAAAACCGAAATATTAAATCTTACTATAATATTGTAATATTTTTATAATTTTAGCTGTAAATGAAAAATTTATATGTTTAATTAATTTAATATTTTTTTACATTGATATTAAAATAAAATAGGCCTCAATATTATGTAGATGTAAAAGGCTTGTTTGTAATTGTAACTTTTAATCATATAAACATTTATACGGTTACTATACTTTAGTTTATATGCTGTAGAGTGCTTTTATGAAATAGTAATTGGTGGAAACTTTGCTGGATTTTGTAAAATTAATTTGTGTTAATATATTTCATTATGTATATCTGTTTGTTTCCCAAATATCAAATAAATAAATAAATAAATACAAAATTAAAACATGTTACGTTTCAGCAATAAACAAACATTTACTTCTTTCTCGCTCTTTTAACTTTCGTTCGCAATTTTTAAATGTTAACTGAATGGAAATTTTTCTGTAACTAAAATTTTCAAAATTAATAAGAAAAATAAAAAATTTCATCATACACGATTTATATCATAATTATTGAAAAATCATTTAACTGTAAAAGTTTTGCCAACCCGATGTCGAGCAGCGTGGAGAATTAAAATTTCCAATCCTTCTGATGGATGAAGGGGCCCATAATATTCCCAGCAGTGGGGTGAATCGTGATAAAAAAATTGTAATGTAAATGTACAAAATATATAAAACAAAATAATTTTTCATTAGAAGCGGATGTATAGATTATTTAATTAAATCCAATCTAATCAACCCATCCCACATCTTAACTTATTGTTGGAGAAACACATTAGGGTATGACTAACGAGCTCCTAGTAAAGTCACATTTGGTCGTAGTTAAGTAAAGTGTTACAAAACACACCCACTGGAATTCCGCCAATTAAGCTTATATATGCTATTAAGTATTAAATTTCGCTCTGCCTTACTATTTAAATACTTTTCTTTGATTTAAAAAATTGAGACTAATAATTCTTGTATTAACCTTCCTATACTCGCGCCAATTTTTGTAATACCTATACTCGCGCACGGTGTCACAGACCGATAGTTCTACGCCTACAACATATTTTTTTTATTATGGAGCTAAATAAAGGACTATTAATATTTCAAAGTTAAGGATATAATGAAACAAAATAGTATAAATAATACTTAATTTATTCATTATTTTACTGACTTTCAGTCTATCATAAATCAGTCTTCGAATTTGAGATATTTTTCTTAAGTACTAGGAAAACAAAAATAAAATCTGTACTTCTTTTTAAAAACAAAATAAACATCTAAATAGTAGTAAACAACATATCAGAGGACATGTTTATCTTTGTTTGACTTAGTTTTGACCCTCACCATAACAGTCTTGGCATACGGTTAGAGCATGTTCCAAACAAAAGTATTTTTTGCAAGAGGCGTAGTTGTATCGTGTCTTGCGTTTTGTTTTGGATGAGCAGTATCCAC
This sequence comes from Melitaea cinxia, assembly GCF_905220565.1. Lineage (NCBI taxonomy): Eukaryota > Metazoa > Arthropoda > Insecta > Lepidoptera > Nymphalidae > Melitaea > Melitaea cinxia. The sequence goes on from NC_059406.1 coordinate 4,123,088, forward strand.
AACTACCAATTTTATTATTGTTAGATGTTGCTGAAGACTCAGGTCCACCTAATTTACATATTACGGCGAGCCTGGACCTTATGGTTCTCGGCAAGGATGTAGTGAGAGCTCGACGTCTAAGTTTCGGATTGATCAGATTGTATGCTAAGCCGTCAAGAAAGATCCTACGGCTAATTTTCTTGGTAGGGTTGTTATTTAGGTATGTTGTAAACGTAATTATACCCGCTACATTCATTAAACTAAAAAATACCACCATTGGCCATCTATACGACACATCTGTTTTAAAAAAGACTACCATTTAGACGACCGTTTTTTTTTTACTCCAGCAAACAGTAACTAAAATGTCTAAAAAAGCTTCCATTTCAATGTTGTCTCTATTGGTACAGCCTCTCTCTTGTGAAGTTTGGTTTTAATCAGAACTCAATTCATCCAGCAGCAATCTGATTCGATCAACGTCCATTTTGATATAAATTATAATCTAAAAAGAATAAAAAATGGTCAAATTATAATACAGAGCAAAAAACATACATATATTTTAGTATATATACGTCATGAAATATTCAAAGTTTGTAAAAAAATATATAAATGCACTAAATATATTACATTAATACTTACACAAAAAATTGCACCTATACTCGCGTCGGTCTCTCGGACCAATTGGCGCCAAATGCTACAACATGTGAACTTTGCACGAACGCGTGGCGTGCACTAAAATAAAGCTAGGAACAAATCCGGCAGCTAGCAAGGAACTCGACTTCTTAGGACATTTGTGCATAAAAATAATTACGAATATGTGTTTCGTCGGTCTCACAGACCAATGCGCGAGTATAGGAAGGTTAATTAAACATAGTGTTCTTTATAAAATTTTTACTCAACATTTAATCATACTATTTTTTGGTTATATTCTGTGCTATTTAACCGAATACATATTTTACCTGCTTCGATTTTCCGACATTATTACTCATACTAATATCGTTAGAAGCGGAAATACTTGGTTTGTGGGGTTCAAAAGCCCATCTTTATCAAAAGGAAATCAGTTTAACTTATCGTGTTAACATGAGAGCTTGCATATATTTCAACTTGATTATACCGCCGCTTATAACAACCGGTCTGGTGTAGTGGTGCGTGTGACGGTTTGTGGGTGTGATTCCCGCTCAGATATCCATCATATTCGTACAAATGTACGAATATGTATCACCGGCTTGGATGTCTATCTTTGTGGGTCTCTCCACCGTACCTCGGAGAGCACGTTAAACTGTCAACTGAGGTCAAGGTCGTTATCATATACACCTGATAGCGATTTTCACTCGTAGTAGGGGAATATATCCGCCAACCCGTATTGGAGCAACGTGGTGGAATTAGCTGCAATACTTCTACTACATGGAGAAAGATGCCTATATCTAGTAGTTGGATGTTACAGGCTGATTTTTTTTTATTTTTTTTTTATATCACTGATGGTAAGAGATTACCATAGCTTATAGACGCCTGCAACACCTGAAGCATCGCAAGCGCGTTGCCGACCCAATCCCCAATCCCCCCGGAGCTCTGGTCACCTTACTCACCAACAGGAACACAATAATGCTTGAAAACAGTATTATTTTGGTGTGATCTTCTGTAAGGTCGAGGTACTACCCCAGTCGGGCTGCTCTGCTGCTCGGGCTGTCTGATAGATGGGTCAAAGTAGGATTTCATCAAAATGTGGCGGGAATTTAAAAAAACAACTGTCAATGTCAAATTGTGAATGTTATCTCTCATTCGATTCTGCAAAAACGCAACGGTTAATTCCCGGGAATCCATTTTGAGTTAAGTTTTACTACAATCCTCGCGAAATATTCACTTATAACCCCCACAGCTGCATGTTTTCACCATGCAGCCATATTGCGAACACACAACTGACATCTGACAACGTCAAAATATGCGTTCCACTTATAAAATTCAGCCTTAGGTGGAACGCGCCCATAGTGTTTTTACGTGACATTTAGCAAAGTCACTTACATATGTCTTGGCACTTTTCGAAGCCAGAAATCAAATAATTTAATAATAGAGTTCAAAACTTCAATATAATATTCATTTACTTTAGATCGGATTTATACAAAATCTTATCTAATTTACGTACCTCGTAAATCAAAGACTATATTTATAGGATTGCTCTGGCAAACAACAGTGTTCAATAAGGTTATTCGATTTTCATTCGCTTTGTAACGATTTAATCTTTGACTGCCAATTACAAGTTTTAATGTTTGCACGACGTCAAACGTAAAGAGAATTAAAACTTTCTATTCAATTCGAAATTGAACTTTTAATGAATTTTCTGTTTATATTGTATTTTACAGAAACAGAAGCACGATGTCTATCAAAAGAAAATCCTTATCACAAATTTAGTCACGACCGGAATAATGTCCATAAATAAAAGCTACTTTCAGTCACTCCAAGCAGAAAAAGTAAATTACTTTTTTTTATGGAGCTCTGTAATTGTTGACATAATTTCTCTGTCGAGGAAACTGCTTGGATGAAATAAACGCTAAATGCTCTTTCGACGGCACTAATTATTTGTACGTTTCTTGGCGAACGTTAGGCATGGTAAACTGTAGCCTGAATCACTCAAATTAGAACTAGTAATAATTAGGGACGAGCTTCTACTTCGTAAGGTTACACTTCATTATCATTAAAGGTTCATCATCGATAATTGCTAGCAAACGAAAAAAAATAATCGATATCAATTACATCGACAAGTATAACGACGTAGGTAGTCGGTAAAACAGTCAAGTTCAATAAGTATTTGTCAAAACTCGATCAAAATTTAACCGTAGTAAGAGCAAGAACACACAGAAAATGAGATGGATGGACGATATCAAAATAATGGTTAGCCATCTGTGGACCAGAGCATCACACGAGAGAGCACAATGTAATCTTAGTCAACAAACATTATGCCCAGAGCGTGTCAAGATTAGAAACATTTTATAATTACACTAACTGACCTTGCGAACTTCATACCGCCATAGTTTTTTTCGTGAATGTATTAATTATATCAAAATAAAATAAAACCAATATTAAAGTTGGACAAAGTTACATATCTGTGTAAAATTTTATTAAATTTATATGCTTTTTAAGTCAATACATATGTTTTTTTTTTTAATAAGTTCGTCTAATTTACTTATGTATAGCTAAAAGGCATCGCTGTAGAGTAATGAGACCGCTCCCGCCAGTTGTATTGTTCCTCGAGAAGATTAAAAAGCTTAAATGAAACATTCAATGTTCAAACGTCTTTGTTTTTCATTATTAAATTATTTTTAATGATTAAATTATAATTTCTGAGAAAATTAAACAATTATTTCTGAAGTAATAATCATAGCGTTTTTTGAGCCGTACTTACAAATTTTATCTATGTAAACGACACATAAAAAAATTTAAATATTTGTGCGCCAGTCTATCATTATAAAATCTCGTCGTTAAATCAGAATGCTGACCTCACTGGCGCATGAATACGGGATTCATTATGATAAGAACCTCAAAGGGAGGATATTAAGAATGATATAAAGTGGATTGGGTGCTATAAACCCAATGTAACTTATATAGTCTTATCAACCATTGACTTTTATTCAGTCTAGCTTCTAGACAATAAAGTTTTAGAGACAGTTTCAGACCGCTCACAGATAATGTGTCACTTAAATTGAGCACTTTGATCAAACAGCGACTAAAGAATGCTAAAATATAAAGTAGATTTAAATTTGAAATAACTTATTACAGTTTATAAATTTATTAAATTTCTTTTATTTAGTTTGTAAGAAGATGCAAATACTTTTAAGCGTTCTTGATTTCTTAATTCTTCTAGTGATTAAGTAAGCGATTATCGTAGCGTATAGACGCCTGCAACACCAGAATCATTGCAAGCGTGCTGCCGATCCTACCTCCGATTTTCCCCAGCAGCTCTGGTCTCCTTATTCACCAACAGGAACTGAGGCTGTTCCCTATCTTCATTTCTCAGGCAGTACTAAATACAGTGAACTAACTAATATGGAACTCCTTAGAGAGAGTTTGCTTTGCCTTAGCCTAATTTATAATGTTAATTGGCATGTAATGTAATTTGATATGTATAAAACAATTTATTTTACCGCGTTATCACCATGGTTAAGTAACTGAACCTTTGTGCTTGTTTGTATGTTTAAGGAGTCCTAACACAGAATTCTCATCCCACTGATTGTAAAGCCTGCGAAGCGCAAGTTGTTATATGTGTTACTAAAATGTTATTTTCGTAAAAGTAACAGCCAACAAACATAACCCTAAAGGCATCCTCCCCTATTAAGGTGAAAGTGATACAGGTATCGAATTACTCTTTGAATTTCACAAAAAGGTTCACATTGTGTCAAATAATATTTCTTATGCGATTTGCTTGAGAAAATGATCAAAATTGACGGTAATACATAGAAGTTACCAAAAAGGTTCACAATATTCTTGTATATATATATATAATCTGAATCTCGGAAACGGCTCCAACGATTTTCATGAAATTTAGTATACAGGGGATTACGGGGGAGATAAATAAATCTAGCTAGGATTCATTTTTAGAAAATGTCTTTTTATCCCTGTTTTTAGGCAATGAAAAAATGGCTACAATATCGTTAGAATAAGAAGGTAAATTTCGCATCTGTCAATAAAGTTGTAATAGCTCAGGGGAAATCGGCCGATCGCGCTCGGCCGAAAAGATCATGGTTCGAATCCTCACGTATTCCAGATCGATTATCGTTTTTTTTCTTTTTTTTTCTAAAAAAAATAAAATCGAAAAATATTATTCATATTTTATCAATATGTAATTCGTATTTAAATATGATTTTCAAAAAACACGATTTACTAAGAATACCGAGCTAAGCTCGGTCACCCAGGTCCTGTCGAATAATAGTCCTAAGCGAGTTTGCTTGAGAAATTGATTAAAGTTGACAGTAATACTTAGAAGTTCAAACGTACATCGATACCTTAAATCCCAAAGGGCGTAACTATCCAAATAACAAAATTTTGGGCATATAATTATTATGCCTCGATAAAATTAATTGTACACATGATATCGATGTAGCAATAACAAGAACAAAATTAAAATAAATATTAAATTACTGTCTTTTGTACTTGTACTGTAAATCCAGCTTTCAGGCTTGTTGGACATAAGGGATATGACTCAAGCTTATTCAATTCTAGTATACATTCATACCATACACACCCACACATATAGGCATACCCACACATCGCCACACACTACATAATTATGACATAATCTGTGAAACCAAAGTTATTCTGCTTAATATAGATAGCACTGTACAAGTTAATGTAACGTAAGTTTTTACATAAATTTTACAGTTTAAAGCGAGTTAACTTTGTGTTACGTTTATATGAATATGCAAGCGTTTATTGCGGTATTTTTGAAGTTTTGAGTAAAATTGATACTAAATTTAATTACAGCATCTTTGAAATAATTTCAATCTTCAACACAGTCAGTCAGTCAGTTCAGCATAGTGCAGTCCAATATATATGTATACGAAATATTGATAATTTCAGTACCAGCCCACAGTTAACAGCGTGGAACTTTGCTACATCGGTTAGAATTAGTCCAACCTTTCTCGAGTTTAGCGCTTAACAACACATTCAGAGATTCATTTTTATCTATATAGAAGACTAGCTGTGCCCTGCGATTTTACTACGATTTTATTCTTAAAAAGTGTATACAATAATAACCTATTGCATAGCCTATGAATGGACTATCCAATGCAAAAATAAATTTTCAAAAAGACTCTTCAGCTTTGTAAAATTCGTATAGATTATATACGCGAAGGAAAACCTACGTGAGATATTTTTCAGAAGTATTTAATTCCTCCCTCTTATCCTATTTAGAGTTTTAAAAAGTTCATTCTTTATATACAATGTTAGAAATCATAGCTAAAAAATAATGCAAATTTAAAAGTGACTTTAAAATAAGAAACGTATTCAGAAACAGAGCACTGTATTTGGTATATTATATTCAGCTCAATAGACTACTTGTCTCGCAGCGTCGAGTCACGAATTTTTATTTTTATTTTAGCTTCTTGAGATACATCCAAACTGTGTAGTATACTTGTGTACTATGATTTTATATTAGACACTTGTTACTGTATTATATTGAATATTAGTAGCTTGCCAACCTGCATTGGAGCAGCGTGGTTGAATAAGCTCTGACTCTTCTCCTACATGGGGAAAGAGGCCTATGCTGAGCAGTCTGATATTATAGGCTGAAACGTAGTGGCTTATGGTCTACCTGACACAAGATGTAAAATTGTTAACTGTGAGCAAACTTACATAATTTTGTTAGATATTTTTTTTATTTGCCTCTGGCGTTGTCGAATCCATGTCACCACTTTGTAGCTTGCCAGTTTTTAGATTAATTACTTTATGAACTCTATTTTAAAATATAGATTGAGAATTAATTCCAAACGGAAATTTAAAAAGTTTCGACTCAAGTGTTTAGAAAGAATAAAAAGATATTCACTTTATTTTGATGGTTTCAATCTTATCTTCTAACGTCATTCATACCTATTTGTTCTCCTAAAAACTTTCGTCTTCTTCGTATGATCATTAATTAATTAGCATTCTTAATTTAATTACTTTTATACCAAACTAATGTTATATTTATTTTTTTGTTCAGGGCCATATTTGGTATTCCAGTACGAAAGTCAATGAGAGATTGTAATTACAGAATAAAGTGGAATAACAAATTAGGATTAGCCTTTTTTGTTTATGCAAGGGAAATCTTCTAAAGATCGCCTCTTTGGAAAAGAGGCCTGGGCACATTTAAATCTTTAAATAAGGCGTGGGCCATCACAAGGATTTAACTACTTAAACTGATTGTTGCTCTCAGCAGAGATTTGGAAGTAGCTTTGAGAACCTACTGTAAACCTTTGGGAACTAATATGTCTTATTTAGATTTTAACGTTTAGCAGGACAACGTAAGACAGCATTATCATGACTTGCTTTAAACAAAATAAAATCAATGTAATTAATTGTTTTTCAGCTTACAATATATTGTTATTCTATTGGCTTTATAAAAAGGCAAAGAAATAAATCATAACAAATAATTGTAATTGTGTCTTTTTTTATTTCATATAAAGAGTGGTCTGTAATAACTGTATAGTAGCATTAAAGTAACATTCCCAGATTTTGTATTTAAATTAATTCAATTATTAAGTGTAAATTTTACTAAGAATGCTCTAGCATAGACTTTTTTCCTTTTATACAGAACATTTATTGTAATGAAAATCTTCGCTAGGAAAATACTAAAAGTTAAATTAAAAAAAATGCAATGATTTATGTAAAATATTGTCTAGAAAAAATATACAAAATAGTTGATTTAAATCTTAGATTTCGTATTTGGCATCAAAAATAGCATATATAGATGGTTCAAGATAAATCCTTCGTATTATAAATAAAGGAAAATGATGAATTGTTAATAATCGACTCAAAGTTTTCGAGGTCGTCCCTAGTTTGTTTTGAATAAGCGTGATTTCGTAAACGTGGAGCGGAATATCAGATCTTATTTAGTATTAACAAAGGCTCACTCACCCCAGTTTGTTAGTAATGGGAATAATCTATGTACTCTTCATTTTTTACGTTCAACTTAAGTGGGTCCGCCGTTTATTTTAGAGATTGTCTTATCGAATAAGTACTGGGTAGTTATTTATATAAATTTATTTGATTTGGATACAGTTTACAAATTGTATTCACGGTTAAAATTCTACTGCTGGGCATAAGCGTCTTTCTTCACGAAGGAGAAGGATCAGAGCTTAATCAACCGCGCTGTTCCACGGCAGGTCGGCAGATATATTCCCTACTATGAATAACAAACGCTGTCAGGTGTACATGATAACAACCGGGTCGACAGCTTAACGTGCTCGTTCGAGGCACGGTACCCACAAGGACAGACAACCAGACCGGAAATAAATATTTTTGTATACACAAATATCCACTCCAAGCGGGAATCTGGTGTTTAGGCACCGCCGACACGCTACACGCACCATTACACCAGAAATGGTTTATGTGGTTTAATTTAATGTCTCTTTCTTGTTTCCACCCCACGTAAATGTCATATAATATAATGAAACCGGAGATATTGTATGTTCTAGTCTGATAACGTCAATCTTACTTGCTTAAAAATAAATTTGTAGAAAAAAACGTGTGTTTCAAGTTGAAGGCCATTTAGGAATGAGTCGTATTAACTATAATTGTGTTTGCAGACAAACGAAGAAAAACCGATTTCAATTATATCGACAAGTAATACAACGTAGGTAGACGAAAAAATAGTCAAGTAAATACGCGTTATCAAAGATTACTCCAAAAGTTGTAATCAGGTCTCGATGAAATTTAAATGTGACCATATAATAAACACCGGCTTTCGATTAAATTAAAAATCTTTAAAATCGGTACACCCAGTAAAAAGTAATGCAGATTTTCGAGAGTTTCTCTCGATTTCTTTGGGATCCCATCATCAGATCCTGGTTTCCTTATCATGGTACCAAACTAGGGACATCTCCTTTCCAACAAAAAAAGTATTATCAAAATCAGTTCATAAACGATGGAGTTATCCCCGAACATACATAAAAAAAATATATATATATATATATATGGTCGAATTGAGTAACCTCCACCTTTTTTTGAAATCGGTTAAAAATAGGTGATAAGAAGAGGCATTTATCGATATCAAGTAGAAATTTTTTAACCTTTACAAAATTATACTAATCACAAAGACCACATTTACTATCTATATTCATTTGATATGTAGTGTTTGTCGTATCTGTTCAAACATGTTTAGCTATCTTCTATTTTACTTAGGCCCCAGAGCAGTGGCGTAGCGTAGTTGGGGCGGCAGGGGCGGCCCGCCCCGGGCGGCACTTTTTTAGGGGGGCGGCAAAATTTTAAAATACTTAAATAATAAAAATATTTTGTAAATCTTTGACCCATGTTATATTATTTTTATCGCAACTACAAATTCGGACCGATTGAAAGCAGCACGGAATTTTTAATTACATATTTTGTGGCGAAGTTTGGGAATCGCTTACACCCTGTATACATATTAAGTTGAATATAGTTTATTTCACGTACAGGGAAGTACGCGATTCTTTGAAAAAGTTTGACAATTCAAAGAAAATTTTATTGATTGATCGTCAGTTGTTCATTTCACATCGTCTCGTATCTTAATTATGTTACGGTTTCCAAACTGTGATTTTTGTGCAAATAAGTAGGTACGTGTATTGGATGTGAAATAATTTAACAACTTTGTGAAAAATGGAATTTTTCAACTGTGTGAGTTTTAAATATTATATTTATGTAATTGTATATTGGCCTGTCTGATGTGTTGTTCAAAGTTTAATTTATTAAAAAAAATACCGCCGATATGCGAGTTTTACACTCGCATACTCACGGTTTCGTACAAATAGTCTAGTCAACAAGTTCAAAAACCTTTTACATAGAAATAAAGCTCCTAAAAATATGTGTCATAGCTCATTCGATTCGGAATGACGTCTAGAAAAATATTTTTAAGGGTTTACTAGCACATAAAAAATTGTGGTTGTTATTAACAAAATAAGACAAAAAAAGTGTTTAATTTTTCGTTAATAATTTCTAAAATAATGATGTTTAAGGAATTTTAAAAAGATCATGAAATAGGAGGAAATTTTCAATAAGAAAATTTCGCTCTCGAAACTCTATTTCTATTATTTATATATATTTTTTTATTTTAAAAATAGTGCTCCGCGAGGTCGTTACGGCGTAGGCGCGCCGTCTGAAAAGCCGGTATATCACTTAAAATATTTTTTGACGTGACAACGTCTAATAAATCGATGAACGCCGGCAGTACACACGAAAAAGGATGACTCAGTTTAGCGTTACGCTCATTGTACGCTTGCGCCGCATCTATTTCTCTTCCAGTCGATTGGTCTATGCGTCCGAGTAGATTTTTTTTATTTAAAACTAGCTGTGCCCGCGATTTCATCCGCGTGGAATTGAACAAAAAAGTTTGTGTACATTTCGCAGTTACAATATCAAATAAATGTTTAAAATAAAAGTAGCTTAAGTTACTCCTTATTACAGCTATCTGCCAGTGAAAGTCTGTCAAAATCGGTCCAGCCGGTTCCGATATTAGCCGGAACAAACAGACAGATGTTTTTTGGTATATGTACCGTGTATTGTATCCATGCATATGCATTTAGTGAAAAGCGGTTATTTGAATATTACAAACAGACACTCATGATGACTATATGACCAAAAAGTTCTCTTTATTAATGTATATAATGTATATTATACATTAAATTGAAATACCTAAATAAGAGGGCGGCAAAATTTTCTTCCGCCCCAGGCGGCCGACAACCACGCTACGCCACTGCCCCAGAGTAAGAAAGACAATGTAATAGATAGGTTTATTGCGTCATTTCTCTTCATTTTATATTCTTACACAAACAGAAACACAGGTGTTGTCAAAGCCTCTCAGTCTTTGTCTCGATGAAGACGACCTCGCCATCCATCTGTACTTGTACATCACGGATGATCATAACGATTAGAATGGTCTATTAGGAGTTTCTCTTCTTTCTCTGTTTAGACTGCGAAAAGAGTTCAGTGCTTGAATTTTAGTATTGGCACGCTAGTGTACTAATCATTTTCTCAAATTCTACTCCGATATAATAAATGCTGATAGAGTTTAGAGACGAACTTCGATATTGGTACCTTAATGGATTAATTACTCTGAAGATAATGCTGCTAACGCATTAGCGACGAAAAAACAACAAAAACTATTAAGTTATCCAAATTAACCTTAAATATACTGTACCTCAAAATATATGTCAAATTAGATAGTGGTTAACAGGACTAATTATCTATTTGTTTATAAAACTGACTCGATTTTTTGGCTATTTTACTTTTGAATTTAATAATTTAATCTATTGTACACTAAATTAACAATATCGTCATAAAAGAACTGATATGGTATTCGCATAAATAAGCAATCTGATATTTTATTTACACGTTTTAAATATCTCCTTAAAGGGACAAAGGGATCAAGTTAGGGATAATAGTTGGAAGGTATCGGGAGAGCAAAACAATAGTACATAATATTAGTTGAAGGGTCGTCATGTCTAGCCGCGGGCGTGATTTTGAGGGCAGGGAGCTCTGGTTGTTTACTTTGAAACTAGCTATTTAAGGACATATTGACTAAGTGCCTTGGGATGGTAACCTTACAAGCAAATATTTATTAAAATCGAAATAAAAGCTAATTTTAATGTGTAACTTTTAATATAATACAATGTTTATCATTCAATGTTAATTTTAAAACAAAACAAAGGACTAATATCAAGGGAATTATCATCTCAATTTTGTGTTCTTAACCGAGGCATGGCTTTATAGACTTCAGCTTGACTTTGGAATTAAAATTTGAAATAGAATTGTTAATTTTATGCGAACGAAACACCTAAGATTAGTTTGTCATAACTATAAAGTTACAATACTTATATGTAAGTATATGAGTTGTCAGAATTGTGTTGAAGCCTTTATTAATAAAGTTCGTTAATGTTACGTTAATGTTTGACTTATTATTACTTTTATGAAAAATAAATATACTTCAGCATAAAAATTTCTCTCATTCTCCTATTTTTCTCTCATTCTTCTCATTCTCTCATTCTTTATTATTTAAATAATATTCACAAAAACATGGCAGTACAAAGTTTTCCGAGTTAGATTAAAATAAATATTATGATACAAAAAATTATAATGTTTTTTTTTATATCACTAGGTCGGCAAACAAGCGTACGACTCACCTGATGGTAAGCGATTACCGTAGCTTATAGACGCCTACAATACCAAAAGCATCGAAAGCGCGTTGCCGACCCAATCCCCAGTCCAGGAGCAATGTATCGTAACATAATTATTCACAAAGAAATTTTTTATTGTTGTCTATGTGTAGTTGTTCTATTGTTCTATATTCTGTTTCATTAAAGCTTACAGGGGACTAACTGTTAGGTACTTTATGTAAATTCTTAAAACTTGAGGTACAGGAATCACATAATGAAACTTTCTGAGAACTATTCACAGTGATCAAGTAAGAACTTCAACTTTGCTTCAGTCATTACACTACTAAAGTGGAATTATAATATATTTAGCTACCCGTGTGTATCCATTAACCAAGATTAAATTGTAGATGTAACCTAAACAATTCGAACACAGAAGAAAATTTTACCAATTACCGAGATCCTACTCACAAGCCCGTGTGGTGTATGCCGTGTGGTGTCGGCCGAGTAGAATAGCACCATCCCCTTTCTTCCCGATGGGGGTCGTAAAAGGCGACCGAAGGATAAACCTGGCCCAAAATCATCAGGGTCCTGGAGAAGGAAAACTTCATTTGAAACCCGGAATGGGGTCTCCGTCAAGCATTCGTGGCTTAGCTCTAAAATGCGAAATACTCCTGCAGCCGAACTGGCTCCACACCTATCGAGTCGTTGTTCCTGTGGGCCTAGCTACTGAGGTCGAGAGGGTGGCGCAGAGCTTAGGTAACTCTGCGTTTTTCTGAAGAGTGACCTAGGCGACACAGTGTCTTTCTGACACTGTCTAAATCATCTGCAATAGACGGACTAAGGCCAATGAGACTCACAAATATGTCCTAATTTAGAACTTGTCGACATTACGTCTGATTAATATAGGTATATTATGTAAATTTGACACTATTGTTTATGTTTTTTCAAAAAGATTAGTAGGTTCCCAGCTCATGTAAAGCAAAAGAATCTTTTGATTTATTTCAATCGTGAAATAAATAACTAAAGCTTATTACAATGATATATAATATATATTTTTTTCACATACTTTTTTTTTACACACATTACACTTATTTTTCGTGTACTATTTCGTATTCGGAACATTGCTATATGTTATTGCTTACCGTTTGTGATTCTGCGTTCAAATGAACAATCTGTCAACACGGGACAGATTCAAATAACTAAATCGCTTCTGGCTAAAGCAAAATTTGCTTCAACAGATTCAACTCGTTTTATACATACGAATATATACACACATAGGATATATATACACATAGGATTAGGTCGATAACTAAATGTCACTATTAAGTAAATTAACCAAGAAATAAATAAATAGTAAAATTTAGTTTAATTGCTTATTAATAGAAAACCCAAATATATTAAATATAAACAAATACAGAAGTTTCCGATGGAATGTGTACAAAAGCCTATGGACATAGAACACGATAATTACAGCAGTAGCTGCTAGGACGATTCCTATACAGGAAAGAAAAATAAAATAAAATGTTACTAATTAGATATAGATAGATAGTATTTACGTATATATATCTATATACTTATAGATGTCAATTAGACACATAGCCTAGTATTTAGAAAAACATAGAGTTTTATTTTTTAACTAGTTATACCCGCGACTTTGACCGCGTGGAATTAAACAAAAAAGATATTGTTCAGTCAGCAGAGTTATAAAATAAATTCATTTTAAAAATAAAAGTAGCCTAAACTACTCCTTACTATATCAGCTGCCAGTAAAAGTGTCAAAATCGGTCCAGCCGTTTCAAAGATTAGCCGGAACAAACAGACAGACAAACAAACAGACAAAAATTGCTTTTTGCAAAAATGATATTTTGGTATATGTACCATATGAATTAAGTTAAAAGCGGTTATTTTAATATTACAAACAGACACTCCAATTTTCTTTCTTTGTATAGATTTATAAGTCATCTTTTTATCTATCTCGAAAAATTATAAATTGAAACCAGGTCTTTGAATCAGGTTGCGCGTTCTGTTACACGGGTTCCGAATAAACAGTTTTTAAAAAAAAAGATCTTTAGAAATTACAGAATTTATTTATTTGGTTTGAATAATATTTCTTTTAAAATAATAAAATAAATTACACGAGAACTGGTATGGAAAAAGATGTGTGACCGATATGAGGGATCCGAGCAGACTGACTGCGAGGTCCCGTCCCTACTGCTTCTTTGGAGACAAAATGCTGATGCAGCATCTAAGGCTTGCACCACAGCGCAAAGGGGTGCATGTGCTAGCTATAACATTTCGATCCCCGCACATGACAAACATTTGTATTGGCCATACAGGTGTTTGCCGTGGTCTGGGTGTTTGTGCAGTTCTTGTGGGTCTCCACACCGTGGCTCGGAGAGCATGTTAAGTCGTCGGTCCCGGTTGTTATCATGTACACCTGATAGCGATCGTTACTCACAGTAAGGAATATATCCGCCAACCCGCATTGGAGCAGCGTGGTGGATTAAGCTCTTATCCTTCTCCTACATGGGGAAAGAGGCCTTTTTCCATGTAGTTGGTACAGTCTGAAGCGTGTAATCAAGTCTTTAACTTAATTTGACACTTAGCTTCATTGACCGTCTCGAGATTTCTAAGTGTTATCGCTTGTTTTCATTTACTTAGAATTACTAGTACAAATAACTATGCATGTATTTTTTATTCCATTATCGATAAAATAATATGAATATATCTTATTTTCAAAAAGAGAATATCGTTTTTAAGACTATTGCAAACATTGGTTTTAAAAATATTAGAAGTTTGCTTACGAAACCGCAGCCAAAACCTAGTCGAATATGAAATTAAAAATAAGATTCGATCTGAATTTAAAATACTATTTAATTGGCATTCTATGTCTGGCGCGATATATTTGAATGCCTTTGTTTCGTTAGCTAACAACCGCAGACGACCCTTCAATCTCCGAATTCAACGGATTAATATATATGAATAAGTAAGGACGGCTTCTGTTGCGTTAAGGTTCCTGCTCTGATCTTATAAGTCTCTGCATAGTATTTAAATTCTAAAGCCTTGCATTAAAGTTATATAGTTTATTAAGTTTACTTACTCTTTATGAGGGCGGTGTGTAAAATTTGTGGGGAGTGAATTCGATTTAAAAAACGAAACAGTAGTGACGCAGTGCGTTTAGCTGTATTAAGATATAGGTGTGATAGTATACCAGCAGTTACTATACTGGTAGGAATTCGCTCTCTTGTCGGTCCCTCATGTTTGAGGATTGTGGTCAGTATCAGGGTTGCATCTGAAGCGGATGATTTGCCTCCACCGGTCTCTGTCCATGATGTCTGTTACGACCGTGTAAAATTTATTATTATTATTATATACTTTATTGCACTCAAAAAATACATGTAAAAACAACATAGGAATAATATTTATGGCAAAGGTGGACTTATCTCTGAAAGAGATTTCTTCCAGTCAACCCATGGTCATGAGTAAGTGTTTAATATAGCGAGGCAAACAGTGCAAGAAGATTTACTAAGAACAAGAAAAAAAAAAAAAAAAACGTAAAAAAAAAGAAAAGATAATAAATTTTAAAAATCTATACATATATAATCAAATATATATATATACATATACGTACACACATACACATACATATACACATACATACATACATACATATAAACATATACACACATATATATATATATAATATACTACATACTAACAAATACATGTATAGATACATACCAAAATACAAAAATACACACTCACATACATAAACATATACAAACTCACTACAATACATACGTAAATACATACATATTCTATAGATGATTACACATTTGCTAGTGAAAGCAAGTGTTTCTTTAATTTATATTTAAAGGAAACAAGGGAAGGACTAGTTCTGATGTCACTTGGGAGATTGTTCCATAGTACGGAGGCGCGTACCGTAAATGAATTTAACTTAAATTTTGTGTTACATTTCGGTATATCTAACATAGCCTCTCTGCCAGGGCGCCTGGAACGAGTAGGAGAGGGCAGGAGGTGAAATCGGGATTGAAGATACAAGGGAGCATTAGGATCATGAAGGATATTGAAGAGGGTGGACAGGATGTGCATATCACGCCGAAGACGAATGGGGAGCCATTTTAACTGAGCACGAAAGTGAGAGATGCGATCAAATTTTCGCAGGCCAAAAATGAATCTTATGGCAAGATTTTGGAGACGCTCTAACTTTCTAAGTAGCTCCTCAGTCACATCCAGATAGCATACATCAGCATAATCAAGGATAGGTAGTAGAAGGGTTTGTGCAAGCATAATTTTGGTGTGAAATGGAAGAAAATATTGGAGACGCTTGAGAGAGTGGAATGTGAAGTGTATTCTTCTGCTGACTTCGCTGACATGAGCTGCCCAAGATAAATTGCAGTCCATAATGAGCCCTAAATTCCTAACTTTATCACAGTAAGGAATCGGAACCCCAGAGTATGAGATTTTAGGAACCAATCCCCAGTCAAGCCCGCTTCTCAATCGACTACTTCCAATAATAATAGCTTGTGATTTAGCAGGATTGACCAACAACCCAAAAGATTTAGCCCAGACCTGAACTGCAGCTAGGTCGCTATTTAAAGTTTCAACAGCCTCATGCAGCTCAGTCAACTTGAAGTGTCTGTATATTTGTAAGTCATCTGCATACAAATGGAAGGGAGAAGTGATAACACGAGAAACATTATTGATGAATACAGAAAATAGCAAAGGAGATAAGACGCCACCTTGTGGAACACCAGCAGTAAGTTCCATCCAATCTGATGTGGTGCCGTTGAAAGTAACGCACTGCTGACGTCCAGAAAGATAGGAGTGAAACCAGTCAAGGACAGCGGTTGAAATGTTAACCGCGCGCAGGGTACTAAGAAGAATGTCGTAATCAACTGAGTTAAAAGCGCTGCTAAAATCAAGCAAGATCATGGCAGTGAGCTTGGTTTGATCCATTGCACACCGCACATCCTCCGTCACATTCAGCAGCGCTCCAACTGTGCTGTGAGAAGGACGGAAACCGGATTGATAAGGACATAAAAGGTTGTAAGAAGAGAGATGAGTGTAAATTTGACTATGAACAACGGATTCTAGAACTTTGGACAGTAAGGGAAGAATGGATATAGGCCGAAATTGAGAAGGGATTGTAGGATTAGAGGTTTTAGGTAAGGGTATGACAAGGGCTTTCTTCCATAGTGATGGAAAGACATTGCATGTAAGTGAGAAATTAATTATGTGAGTTATTACAGGTGCAATGTCCTCCAGCACCGGAAGAATCATGTCGAGGCTGAGGTTGTCACTACCAATTGCTTTAGTTGATATAGACCGGACATGCCTCTTAATATCCTCCTGCGAGACTGTTTCAAATGAAAAGCTGGGTAGGTCTGGTGAGACATGAGTAGATAAAAATGAAAGCGTTGCAGCCTTAGTATTGAAATCCACAGCTACAGGTGGAGTAATGAAATGTGTGTTTAAATAATTTAGATCTACGGAACTTTGACAGGTTACCGTGGATTTGCCCACCCCTAACGACCTAAGGAATCTCCAAACTTGGGATTGGCAGAGACCCTGAATTGATGAGTGAATGTAATGGCGCTTAGCGTCCCTACACATTCTGTTGCAGATGTTACGTAGCTTTTTATATCTGTTCAAGTGTTCTTGAGTTGGGTTTAGTTTGTTTTTCGTTTTAGCTGCGTCGCGTTTTGCCATCGTTCTTTTGATTAGGGGTGTTAGCCAGGGAGCAGGGGCATGTTTGATTCGCACAGGTTTTACAGGCGCGTGTATATCATAAATTTTAATCAATTCAGCAGTAAATGAGACGACCATATCATCGACGTTGTCTGCCGCGAGAACACTTGACCAGTCTGTGTTCCTAATATCCTCTCTCAAGCGTTCCACGTCCATATGCTTAAAGTCACGCTGAAAGAGAACTTTAGCCCTAACTCTAGGTGGTCGAACTTTGTAGGCAAGAAAAATAAGGTCATGATGCGAAAATGGAGCTGTCATTTGCCCATGAGATACAGCAAGGTTAGGGTTAGAGACAAATATTAGGTCAATAAGTGAAGGTCTACAGTTGGGAAAGTAGTGCGTTGGTGCGGAGAAAGGAAGGGTATGCAGGTTGAATGATGATAAGATGGAATCTAAAGTATGAGCCCTCGAATCATGTTTAAGTAGGCATGTGTTAAGATCACCCATGCAAACCACGTGGTCGAAAGTGGGTACAAGTCTCTCTAAAACATCTTCGAGCTCGTCAAAATAATTTATTTTGTCATTTGGGCAGTATAGGACACCAAGCAATATTTTTTTGTGACGGACTACCAGTTGCAAGAACAGATATTCAAGAGGACTCTGAGGGCTAGAGTGGCAAACAACACTGGCGGGAATGTGGCTGCGTAGGTAAATGCCAACACCTCCACCACCCCGATCAGCGCGATCATTCCGATACAACTGGAAGCCGGGTAGAGAGCAGAAAGTGGATGGGATTGAGGGCTTAAGCCAGGTTTCAGATACGAGGATACCGTCGATTTTGCCAGTGCTAAAGGATGTGAGAAGGTCTGAGTAATGAGACATAATGCTCTGCGCGTTGATATGCACAAAGTAGAGGGAGTTAAGGTTATCAGGAAATGCTTTTGATAATTTCTCTTCTAGTAAGTCCGAAACAGAACTAGAAGAATCAAAACTGTTTTCGGCGCTTGCGTAATCGTCTGAGGAGCAGGTAATGTAATCATCATCATCACAAAACATAATATATATTAAACATAAACACTAAATTAAATATGTATAAATATACTATATACAAATAAAAAAACTAATGCACAAAATAAAAAAATAAAAAATAAAGTATTGTAAATTAAATAATAATAATAAAAAAAGTGTCAAAAAAAAAAAATTAAAAACAAAAAATATAAAATAATAATAACAACTAAAAAGCACTTTTTCTCATGCATAAGCTGACTAACCACTTAAATATAAAATATGTCCAATTTTCACACTAAACGAAAAACTTAAAAAGAAATAAATAAATGAACAAAAATAACTTAAGTTTAAGTAGTAACAAAACGCAATTTGAAAGACGTTAACTAATCTGTAGTGACAACTGACAGATGACACACGACACGACAGTAAACAATATAAAGTTTGCCAAATGTATACGGTGAATCTAAATAATAATGAAACATAATAAAACAACAAAGAAAGATAATCAGAAAAAACAAAAGTTATGATTACCCAGCATTCAAATTAATAAAGGTTGAACTGTTAGTAATGAACTGAATGAAATACACAAACAAGGTAATCACTAATTGTCAGAAGACTGCTCATTTTTTTGATGTTGCGATTTTATTTGTTGCAGCTCCGACATCGTAGTAACTTTCTTTCGGGACTTGTCTGGGAATAAAATCACAATAGCTCCATCAGCCGTCCAGCATTTTTTCATGCCAAAATAATTGCGAGCTGCCACAAATATGTCTTGACGGGTCTTAGTTAAAAACTCGGTAATTGTGACCTTAGTACCTTTTAAACTGGTTTTAGCTTTCCACGCTTTAGAGCGAAGCTGCATGTTTGAAAAACGAACAAGTATGGGCCGTGCAGAGTCCTTTTTAGTGCCAAGTCTGTGGCAAGAACTAAGATGTTCTACTTTTATGTCAGGTATCTTCATTTGGTTAGATAACACTGCGAGGACTCTTTTCTGCACATCTTCATCCTTGTCTTCTTTTATACCATGAAAGAGAAGAAGTTTCTTGCGGGATTGTGTCTCAATTCGATCCATGCCTTGAGCCAACAGTTCAATTTGGGACTTAAGCAAGGACAGAGTTTTCCATACCAGGGTTTTGAAGGTATTGTAGTCTGCCGCCAGTGATTTAACAGTTGGGGTTGCTGTAGTGGATAGTGAAAGATTCTTTTCAAAATCTTCCATCCTGCAGGTAACCATTGAAGACAGTTCCTCCATATTCTTCTGAAGATGTTCGATTGAGGAGTTCATTGTGGCACTTTGTTTTCAAATTAGTGTGAAAGAGTGTGGAGAGAGTCAACTTACACTGTAGTAACTTAACTTTTGCACATATATCTATATAGTAAAATATAATTAAAAATAAATAGGAGCACCAAAAAATACGTCTTTATACTTTCGTGTCTACCCGCCGAAAACTTATTAGTTTTATTTAAATTTAGTGGCAGATGACACACTTATAGTTTATATAGAGAAGGAGTGCAGAATGCTAATATTATTTTTTTAATTATGCATAAAATTACATTAAATCAATTAAAAAAAAACGTTATACCTCTTTTGTTTATTATCACACAAGTATGTCTTTGACAACATAACCTTAATATTATTCAAACTTATTGTTTAAATTAATTATGGTCGAATTTCGACCACTGGGTGACCACTAGTAATAATAAAAAAGAATAGCTGGATCAATAGAGGCTATTTCAATGAATTATTTCGTAAAACTTTATTGCGTTATTGCTACGGCAATATATTCACATTATGTTATGCTGTTATGCAATTAGAGATACTAATACAAATTGAAATTTAGTACTTCGATATGCCTTTGCAATAGTAAAATTTATTCATTTTTAGATTTGACGATTCGAAAGTGCTCATGGGGCCTATTTGAATATTGTTTTTGATTTGATTTGACTTGATTTGAAATTTAATGACAGTTTGTAATACAGTTGAATTGTTCGTTGTATGGTTTTCAGCTGTGCCAGTTAAACAAAAAATATTGTTCGTGCGTTCGTAGACAAACGTCTACAGATCCTAAAGATTGTTTAAATGCGGTTAAGAAAATGTAGATAATAATTTACAATAGATATATAGAGCAAATGAATTAATTCAGCTTCAATTTTCAAAAAATACTTACTATATATTATTTAATGGAATGTCTGAAAGCGCTGAAAATGTATATATGTTGCAGTCAGAACTCTTAACCAGTCAAAAGTACTATTGACTAGCGAAATCAGTCAAAAGTACTTTTGACTGGACAAGTTGGTCAAAAGTGGTTTTGACTGAAAATTATTGGTTATTAGTACTTTTGACTGCAAATTCGCGGTTAAAAATACTTTTGACTGACGCTCTCCGTCAAAAGTAGTTTTAACTGCAAAAAAGCGTCAGTCAAAAGCACTATTAACTCGTTAGATGTGAATAAATTTAGTCAAATGATCCTGATAAACCATAATAAATTTATGCCCGCGATCTTCTTGCGACTGCATGTCAATCAGATCGACTTGGCAGCGGCTGTTCATTTCAGTGTGCAGGATCGGTTTCTAAACCTGGCCCATCCTTTTCTTGCTTTTCTTTCTTTGGCATACTTCGCACATTGATAAATATATATTAATCATTTCTTTTGTAACATTAGCGTACTTTTTTGCTGTTTCATTCTTAAGTCTATCGCGACCACCATGCCCTATAGAAATTTGAGCAGCATCAACAATGTCGTAGATTTCCTCAGCCGGCAAAAATATTTGACAGGTTCTGTGTTTGTAACTAATTTTTTTATACCACAAACTTCAATGTGTTAAAGCGTTGTAGTCTACTGTACTGCAAGGGTGTTTCCTTTTCATTAAATTTCGCGTCTTCCACATCCATTGCAAACTTTTCAAATTTTTCTTTGCTAAAGCCTTCTTTCTTTTCGTAGTCACTCATTTTTGTTCTAATATCAGCACGTTCTCCACTAATAATGAGTAATATAAAAGTTTATATGTGCGTTTGTCGTTATTTTTATCGACCACACCTTAACTTTTGAGAAGAGTTTTGACTGATACAACCAGTCAAAACCACTTTTGACGGACTCATTTAGTCAAAAGTACTTTTAACCAGCTCCATTGGGCAAAAGTACTTTTAACTGTTATTTTAGTCAAAAGTATTATTGACTAAAGCAAACGGTCAAAAGTACTTCTGACTGATTTTGCTAGTCAATAGTGCTTTTGACTGGTTAAGAGTTTTGACTGCAACATATACATAAATTAAAAATCGATACTAATTAAGGCCAGTAAATGGACTTTCCATTAAGGTTTGTGGGAATCAGAATAAACAAATTTAATATATTGTTGCGGAGTGTATTGTAGCCGTGTGTTGTAAAATTTCAAACTTTTCGTTAATGGCGTTAAAATTTTAAATTGTTTTGTATATTATGTATTAGTTGGTAAGTTGGTTACAGCTTAGGATTATTCGTATTAGTTTCCCTACATATGATGTTGTGTCATTTGGCATTTTATCGAATAATTTGATTTCAAATATGTGACATTCGAATTTAGTTATCAACAATATTTCTAATGTGACATCTTATATATAAAATTCTTGTTTTACAATGTTAGTAAAAATACTCCTCTGAAACGGCTGAACAGATTTTTATAAAATTTTGTGTGCATATTGGATAGGTTTGAGAATCGGCCAACATCTATTTTTCATACCCCTACATTATAGGAGGCGGGGATTAAGGGGGTTAATAACATGTATGGCAAAACAACGTTTGCGGGGTTAGCTACTTATTTATGAATTTTTCTGTCAAATAATACGTTGCAGAAGCTGCTCGTAGGATTTAATGATGTCTATGAGTAAGCTACTATAAAGAAAATTTACGTTATGTTTTGATTACAGAGTTTTCGTTCTGTGAATTTTAATCTTCACTAAAACAGAATAAGTTTGAACACTGGAAAGCTAGGAAAATTGGTGGCGCATAAGCTGAGTGAAGCACACTAACAACCACCCGTCGAATGCTACTTTACATCCGTATAGTTAGTAAAGTTTATAATAGTCTTGAATGGTAGATTCAGCTCCGTGGCATTCGCAGTTAGAAAAGTACCACAACTGATCGATGTTGCTACTGCACATTTAATATATTTTCCGTTTAATATATTTTAACTATTTCCGTAGTGTTATGTCTTACGGTCTGTTACTGTGGGGTAATGCTACAGAAATTTAGAATGTATTTACTTTGCAAAAGAGGGCTATTCGCGGCATTTACGATGTTGTAGCTTGAGTCTCCCTACGATGTTTTTGATAAGGTAAAGTAAAATATTTTAATATAATTGTGTTTGCAGGCAAACGAAGAAAAACCGCCTTCAATTATATCGACAAGTAATACAACGTAGGTAGACAAAAAATTGTCGAGTAAATACGCATTATCAAAGATTACTCCAAAAGTTGTAATCAAATCTTGATAAAATTTAAATGTGACCACATGATAAACACCGGCTTTCGATTAAATTAAAAATCATCAAAGTCGGTACACCCAGTAAAAAGTTGTGCGGCTTTTCGAGAGTTTCCCTCAATTTCTTTGAGTAACCTCCTCCTTTTTTTGAAGTAGGTTAAAAAAGAAGAGCAAAAGTGCAAAGATTCAATAAAAAATAGTAACATAAAAAGAAAGATCTTTTGATTCTTTTAGTTTTAGTTATTTCATATAAAACGCTAATTTCAACTGTAAGGACAACACATAACACACATTTAGTGTTAGAGATATATGCTTTTTTTAAATATTTACTTAAATTAATGATAGCATTAAATTAATATGACTGTTAAAATCGTATTTGTTACTAATAATACTATAATTATTGTATTTAATTAAATAAAATGTTTTTTGTTATTAAATTTGGCACAACCGAATGTAAGCGCCCGAAGGAGTAAAATCAGTTATAATTTTATTAAGGTCACCGTGAATATATTCTTGTCGACTAAGAATTTACATTGTCTAAGAGTATTATATGTAACATAATTATTTTATTCTGTATAATGTATTATGTATTGTTACTGTACATGCTTTCAGTTATATGAATTGTATGATGTGTATGTAGTATATCGATTTTCGTTATAAATGATATCCAGTTTTATTGTAAAGTTTTCTAATTTGAATAACAATCATTTGTACATTTCCTAACCACCTTTTCTTTATCGCGTTCTATACCAAAGGGTTCTCTTAGAGATCGCTTTCCCAGCGATAAGACAACCCTTGTATATCATTCCGTTTCTGACTGACAATAAAGAGTATTTTGGTTATTTTATACAGTGTTATAAATTATGTTTGAAGATATTTTTTAGTATAATTTATGTTTGTTTGGCTCTCAAAGTCGACGTCAAGGTACTTGTAGCACTGTTTTTAATAAATAATGATAACATCCAGCAATCAGTCTAATATTGGCGATTTCAATAAATTAGTATGGAGTAATGCTTTGTCCATTAAAAATCTGACATTTTATATTAATGAGAATTTCATTAACAAGCGCAATGGTGTAATAAAATGTTACTAAATGAATGTAATCTGGCAAAATAGTTGACTGTGGTCTACATATGTAATCGTATTGCCATTGATAGTTTCTATTTAATTTAAAAATTAATATATTAATTTCCGAACGCCATCTTTTGAGGTTGTGGATAAGCGTATAGTTGCTCGCACAGAGTCGTCTATCTTCCTTCCCGATATTTCTTGTCCGATAAATCTACGTTAAAATATTGCCATCCGTGTACAGACTGTATATTATGTCTTATGTCTGTTTATATTGTTTTTCTTTCTTTAAAAACATAAGTTCTGAGTCTTCTACTGAGGTAGGGCACAACAGGAATTTACTGCTCAAAATATGGAGCAGCCCGACTGGAGTACGTCGTTCTTACAGAATATCACAGCAAAATAATACTGTTTTCAAGCAGTATTGTGTTTCTGTTGGTGAGGAAGGTGACCAGAACTCGTGGAGGGAATGGGGTCAGCAAGGCGCTTGCGATGTTTCTAATTATTATAAGCTAGCTTATAAGCTATGATAATTGTTTATTATCAGGTGAGCTGTACGCTTGTTTGCCAACCTAGTTATACATATACAAATATATCAAGTAAATTTATACAAAATTAGTCATAAGAAGAATTATTAGCATTTCTGTGATATTCATGAATTTAAAAAAGGAAAAACAAAAATCTAATGAAGTTGTTTGTTAAAAATACAACTCTGCAAAGATCAGAAGCCTTGAAGGCAATAAATATTTATTCCTAACTCATGTTTTTTTTTGCTTGATTTTGTTTCCACTGATTTCACTTTCTGCTTGTTGTGAAACAAAAATATTAACATGATGGTAATTAAAAGGTTGTTCTATTTTATAATGATACTCAATAATACGTATTTAATATCGACCATTTTTAATATTCACACAACTTTTAATTTTAATTACAAGTTGTAATCAGATCTCGATAAAATTTAAATGTGTCATCACATGATAAACTTCGGCTTTCGATTAAATTAAACATCATTAAAATCGGTACACCTAGTAAATAGTTATGTGGATTTTCGAGAGTTTCCCTCGATTTATGTGGGATCCCATCATCAGATCCTGGTTTCCTTATCATAGTACCAAGATAGGGATATCTTCTTTCCAACAAAAAAAGAATTATCAAAATCGGTTCATAAACAACGGAGTTATCCTCGAATATACATATATATATATATATATATATATATATATATATATACGGTCGAATTGAGTAACCTCCTCCTTTTTTAAAATCGGTTAAGAACAATAAACTATTTTAAGATAAAATTATGGCAATAAAAATTTTTTTTTGTGTTTAAGCTAAATTGTTCGAAATTTTTTCGAACGTGGTTTGGATTTAGAAAGAAAGTTTTCAATACTTTTATATTACTTTAGCAACTGTTTAAGGTCTTTATAATTAAAGTAGTTTATTAAGTTCATGGAAACGCTACACGTGAATGATATTTTCATATATATGAAATATGTACAAATAATAATTTTAAACATTGAAACAGTCATAGCGATAGTTCCATTTCATTATACAGAGCGTGTAATAGCAAATTTCGTAGGAAATTTATGAAAGACTATTAAAGCGGAATTAAGTAAATAACGTGGAAATACAATTTGATGAAGCACCATTTAGACTTTCGTTTAGAATTAGATATTTTAGAATATTAGATATTATTTTGATTTGATGTAACGTTTGAGATTTTATGTTACTTTGTTAAAATAGGTTAGCCAGTCGTCTGCTATATACCTACTATTAAAGTTGCTCGTGAGAGTTTGTATCATTGGGTGATAATTGAATACATACATTACTATTTAGAGTACGACTGTATTTTGGTACTTAAATAAATGAAATGTTTTTAATTCCATAATTCACTATTAATGAATGAATCAATGCCTCAATAAATGGTTAAAAAGTGGTACGATATATTTGTACAAACCAATTTAAACGTATTAAGCATCGGAAAACTTAACAGGAGAATTTGCATAGTTGTATGAAATACTCTAATATAATTGATTATCACGTTTGTAATTGCTTTAAATTTCCATGAGACTATTTTATTAAATCGTAGTCGTTCTCTCTCGATGCATTCAAGTTAGTTACATAAACTAGATGGCTACATCTCAGGAGATTCACCGCTGCATTTGTACTGATGCCGGTTAAAGGCCGCTGCATACGTAACGTGCACGGGATGGCGTCAGAACGTGGACGGGATGGGGACGGAACGTGGTTAGTAAGCATTGAAATCCTCCTCCAAAAAATCCCCGATGAGTAAGCACCGTGTCAGTAACTCAATAACGGTAGGTGAATAGACCCGCTTTCTTACTTTAGGTCTCCGGAGCGAACAGAGCGACTGTGCATACGAAGCGGACTCACGGACGGAACGGGCCAACGTCGCCGACGATATTTTTTCATTCCTGTATGCTTCACGTTCCCGCCTCGCTCGTGCTTCCGTGATGTATGCTCTTTCGTTTAAATTATCTAAGAAACGATATTTTTAAAATTTGCTGTGGTCTTAATTAAAATATATTTAATTGGAGATAAAGCGACACGCTATGTGTTTTGACAGGGACGAACATAATATAAACGTGGGGTGCATTTTACTATATTTTCATAACTTTTTACTATGTTTTTATAAATCTCCGCACATAGATAGTTTCAAGTAGAATAATTGTTACATTTAATATATCAAGCACTCCACGCTTTTTATTCTGAATTGAATTATACTCTTAATAACTTAAATTTTATTATAATTTTATTTTGAAGTAATTAACTATGATGGATTGTTCGATCTTCTACTAATGTAACATGAACTCTATGTAATTAAAAATTATTTTCTACTTTTTATTTCGATTAGCTATAAAAGCGTGTTTTTTTTAGTTTTTTTAAACTATAATTCATTTTTTATTTTTTAGTTAGATTTTTCAATTAATTATTTGCGGACATGTATTTTAGAAATTTTATTTATTTCCATTATTAATATAAACAATAATAAAATGTCAAGCCTTTCGTAAGGAACTTCGCTCCAATAACTATTCCACGCGGAGCATACATACATATATACATACATACATACATACATACATACATACATACATACATACATACATACAACACAAGCTAATAAAAGCGAGTAAAAAAGCAAAGTACGCACGCTGCACGTCAGACGCTTGTCCACGAACACGTAGCTGATGAAGGAGATGTATAATGTAAATCATTTATAATAAACATAGAGAAGTAGTACAGGATATATATGATGCTCAAAATCTGAAGCAGTCCGTCTGGGGAAGTACCTCGACCTTACAGAAGAATAACACACAGCTAAATAACACTGCTCTAATATTGTTATCCTTGTGTTGCGTAAACAAGCCGGCACAGGAAAAGTTAGCTCAAGGAAATACCCCAATTTAAATTCTGCGATTATCTGATAGAAATTTAAGTTGAAAAGGGATCGTTGATTTAACGACGTTGAAAAAGTCGGATGGCATGTCAGAGACATTAATTACCACGCACGAAATGCTTGAGCGAGCTCAAGTGTTTCAGTGACACAATTTTTAATTACATCAGACATTTTAGGGATAATTCGTTTGAAATGTGGGCCAGTATAAAACGTTTGTATATACCTGGTATAATTTTATTGGAAATTCAATTAACAATGACACATTTTATACAACAATTTTCAAACTCGTAAGTACTTAACATTTATGTACAAGTAGTACCTACGTATTATTTATATTATATATATGTTATTACTAGCTGACCCGGCGAACTTCGTATCGCCTAACAGTCGATTCTTTAATTTTATTAATTTTTTTTTTTAGAATTTTTCTCTCCGTAAGAACCATCCTCGTACTTCAAGGAATATTTTAAAAAAAGAATTAGCGAAATCGGTCCAACCGTTCTCGAGTTTTGCGCTTAGCAACACATTCAGCGACTCATTTTTATATTATAGATTATACGGTTACGGTAAATATTCATATATAATATTTGTTTAAGGCTAAACATTGAAACAATCATATTTACATAATTCAAACTAAATAATATTTCTATAAATAAAAATGAGCTTTGCGTATCAAAGTTATCGTCATTCCAATTTTTTAGTTACTAGCTATGCCCGCGACTTCGTCCGCGTGGAATTTAATAAAAAATATAGTTCAGTTCGCAGTTCAAAAAAAAACTAAAATAAAAGTAGCCTAAGTTACTACTTATTACATCAACTAGCTGCCACTGAAAGTCCCGTCAAAATCGGTCCGCCGTTTCAGAGATTAGCCAAAACAAACAAACAGACAGACAGACAAACAAATATTGTGAAAAACGTTATTTTGGTATATGTACCATATTTAACCACATAAACATTTAGTAAAAAGCGGTTCTTTTAATATTCGAAACAGACACTCCAATTTTTTTTTTGTATAGATTTAAAAGAAGCCGGCTTTATTCTTAAGGACTGTAGCCCTTTATGTATTGCACAAGTATCATAACATTAGCTGGAGTTCAAATGCTTATGTGCTATCGTGTTGTTTTTTATTTTACATTCCTTGAATAAAATGAAATATATTCGTCAAAGCGGGTAAGAGACCATAAACAGCTCGCTGGACGTTTTAACGTTCCAGACGTCTCTTGAACACAATAAAACAAAATTAATGCCGCCCTCACTTGTTAACGGTTTTTCTATAAATGAGATTTATGTACGTACACTTGTAAGACTATCAAGTAGTAAATGGATGGGTGTATTATTCAATCTTATTTTGATATATAAAAATAAATTACAAGAGTGGACGATTCAGTCTTTGTTTGAAAATATGTCAGTCAGTCAGTTCAGCCTATTGCAGTCCACTGCTGGACATAGGCCTCCCCGAGTTCACGCCAGAGATCCCGGTTTTCCGCAATCCTCATCCAGCCTACACCGGCAATCTTACGTAGATCTTCGGTCCAACGGGCCGGAGGACGTCCCACGCTACGTTTGCCAAGACGCGGCCTCCACTCCAGGACCCGTCTGCTCCAACGGTCATCGGTCCTGCGACACAGATGACCAGCCCACTGCCACTTCAACTTGCTAATTCTGTGAGCTACGTTGGTTACTTTTATTCATCATCTTCCTGCCCTTATCACACTTATGTAGGGTCGGCACAACATGCTTTTCTCTTCCATTCCTCTCTATTATTCGTCACTTCAGTGCTTACTCCTTTCTGTCTCATATCATCACTCACACAATCCATCCATCGCTTTTTCGGTCTCCCGATCGCTCTTCGTCCTTCGACATTCATCCCTAACATTCTTTTACCAACATAGCGTTCATCCCTCCTCATTACATGCCCATACCACGCTAACCTATTGCTCCTAATTTTCTCTGTCACGGGTGCTACTTTCAAACTTACCCTTATATGCTCATTTCTAATCTGATCTTTCCTCGTTATTCCACACATCCATCTTAGCATTCTCATCTCGGCTGCGTGCACTCTTCTTTCATCCGTCACTTTTGTTGCCCAACATTCTGATCCATACATTATGACAGGTCTTATGATCGTTTTATAGATTTTCCCCTTAAGTTTAAGGGGCATTCGTGGATCACAAGCTGTTCCAGAGACCTGTCGCCATTTCATCCATCCCGCATTTATTCTATTTTTCACGTCACGGTCTATGTTGCCGTCATTTTGTATTAATGACCCAAGGTACCGGAAGTCGGACGTTGGTTACTTTTATTTTCTCGCGGATACTCTCATTTCTAATCCTATCTTTGAGAAAAACCCCAAGCATAGCCCGTTCCATTGCACGTTGAGCAACTTTAAACTTGAAAATATGATAAACATATATATAGTAGCTGACCCTGCAAACATTGTTTTGTAACATATATTATTAACCTCCTTAATCACACCCCGTTGTAACTTAGGGGTATGAAAAATAGATGTTGGCTGATTCTCAGACCTACCCGCTATGCACACAAAATTTCATAAAAATCTGTCCAGCCGTTTTGGAGGAGTATGGTAACTAACATTGTGACATGAGAACTTTATATATAACTTAAGTAACGTGGTATCATAGATCAAGTAAAAAAAGGTAGATAACGCACCTAGAACAGAAAACTGAAGCCACTTTTTTAAAGATGTGTGAGTGAGTGAAGTGTTAACACCTTTTAAAAAAAGTCCCTAAATTTTTTATTAAACAATTAATTTAATATAGGTAAAATGGGTATGTGAAAATAAAAACCTGTTTATAGTTTTAAATAAATTTACTAAAAATAAAACAAAAAATCGGTAGAATAATAAAAAAATATATTCGTAAGATAATCGTATGAATGGACACTTCCTATCCCCTCTGTTTATCTCTTTTCAGTTTGCAGTCGGTTTTTTTTTAACTATTTTTCTTAAATCTAGAATCCTTTATGTTGTATAAGTTTTTTAAATTTTTGTCGCTTAGAACTCAGAGTCATCGTCATTGTTTGCATTTTACTAATATGATGTAGTTTTATGTTCAAATATTTTTCAATCACTAATCGTATTAAATTGACTTTATGCGCATGGCCAGCATAATCGTGGTCATTTTTTCAGTCTTACAGCCGCTACCCATTCACCTCTTATTAAAATATTCGTTAGAAACCTAAAATCATGAAATTTGATAGTAAAATATGGGTACCTAGTTTACTCAAAAATTGTAAAAAGTTAAAACATAAAACAAACGAGTTAATAATTCATAAATATATTTTGATTTTTTTATTTTCAATTTATGTAACATAAAATAACACGAGAAAAAAAAAACAATAACTATGTCTACTTTTTACTTAACTATTTTTCTGATTGCGTACAATTTACTTACCCACATTTTGGGGTATTGAAAAAAAGAACTACTGGCAACAATCCCGTGGTACGTCATTTCGTGACATTGAAATTATAAGTTCCGAATAACCTCAATATTATTTTGGAATAACAATAAATTTAAAGTTTTATATGTACTTACGTGTGAAACGATATTCCTTCAGATTTTTTGTTTACTTTGGTATTGTTTTTGCACCACTTAATCACAGAAGACGGCATTTTATAAGCAAAGTTACTGTATGAAGCCTCGTGACATACTAACGAAAATGAGCGTAGTTTGATGCAAATGTGTGCGTGAGCGCGTGTATTTACTTGAAGGAGCCGAGTTTTGTGGCTTCACTAACAACAAAGGCCGCGCATTATCTACTTTTTTTTACTATATCTATGCGTGGTATATAAATTTTAATTTGTGGTATTATTTTGATTTTGACTCAAAGAGTGTAATCCTCCCTTGTTAGATATATTTAGTGAAAGTTAACCCATCATGACCATAAGTTTTAGCAAAAAGAAAATATTTTGACATTTATTGGCATTAAAGATTTTCCTTTGCTATATTGTCAATACATACTTGTACTTCTTGTGTTAACAATCAAGGATTATGCTGGAAATAATTGAATAACGTTTTGTGAGAGTGATAATCAACCTTCTATTTAACAGATGAGTTGTGCAGCAATATAATATTAATAATAGCAAAGACATCAATGTATGACATAAATATCTGAATACGTATTATATGTTTCACGACCCTTTTGTAATCTAAATAAAGTTTAAAAATAAGTATGAAATACACTGATCTCACTCACTCCGTGTTGTAAGAAGTTAGAATGTTTAAAAATATACTTTTAAATGGTTTGTGAAAAATATTGGTACGAATTCATTTTATTAATATGACAATAAAATTGGCATTTAACATATTTATGTAAAAAAAAATATCATTAAAAAGTAAATTAAGTAATTCTCATATTAAAAATTTACATCTGTATCAGACTGTAACGTCGCGCTAGGAAACCTACGTAACTTTTAATAAGTTTAATGGCCATAAAATTACTTTCAGTATGTTTGTCTGTGGTATCGTAGCTCTCGAACAGTTTGATCGATTTTGATGCAGTTTTCTCCATATACAAAAAACACCAAGTAAAAAAATTTCAATGTTTACTCTTTTACAAACGCCAATCGTAAATGATTTAAACGTATTTGTGAAATAATGATGGTAATTAATATTGTAGTAGCATTTAATATGTAGAAAATAAGTAACAAAAATCTGAAGAAGAGCCAATGAGCCGGGACTAGCTTTAAGATATTATTAGAATCCCTTTGCGCATCAGTGAAGATTTACTGCCTTAATGGATAGAAAGCAACCATAATTATAAAAAAAGATTTGTTATTGTATCAAAAAGAAGATTGCTCATACAGTTGGGAGAAACCCAATTTCTATTTCTAAACTCAACACAACAAAGTTATTTTTTTAAATACTAAAATGAAATCTAGTCTCAAAAAACACAACAATTGTGTGTAATAACTTGATTTCCGCTGGAGCATATTATAATAGCGCTAATTTTATTTGTATGCGAGATTTGAATATAGAAAACAGCTATTATTATTAAAATTACCATTTGTAAATAAATATCTAAATAAATAAACGCCCCACACTCAAAGGGCCTAGGAGTTGTTCCTTTATTGTGGATCTGAACACACAATAATAATAATAATAATAATAATAATAATATTCTTTATTGTACACCATTAAAGGATACAAACAAAAGTAGTATAATAATTAGAGAAAGATGTACAAAGGCGGTCTTATCGCTAAAAGAGCGATTTCTTCAATACACAATTCACAATACACAAGCATTAACGCCCAGACAACGGCAAATATCTGTATGACAAATACAAATGTATGGCATGTACGGAAATCGAACCCACAACTGCTAGCGCAATAGTCATAAGCTAGTCCTGTTTAACTATATCTATCGTGACTGTACACATTTTATAGTAATCCCTTGGAATTGAGGTCACAAGTCACTCGTGACTGATGCTAAGTGATCGCGTTACTTGCTTAAACAGAAATGTGAAGGGATGAATGGGGCTAGAAAAGGAAAAGAAGGTGGATCTAACCTCTTAGAAAAAATTATACCTATCTGTACTATAATATTATAAAGCTTAAAAGTTTGTATAAACGCGCTAATCTCAGGAACTATTGCTTCAAATTGAAAAATTCTTTTTATGTCGAATAGCCCATTCACCGCGGAAGGCTATAGGCTATTTTCTCTCAAATTAACACATGTAAAACCGCAAAGCACAACTTGTCTATTTATATAGGATAATATATGTATAACTTTGTGTATGTCACACTCGTCTGATGTTAAGATAAGCAACTTAATCCTAGTGTTATAAGTAGTAACTAGCTAATGTAGTTACATATTATTTTTCTAAATATAAATACAAACAGTACATATATAAATAAATTTATGAACTATGAAAAAATGTTGATTATTTGTAGCAGTAAAAATACCATCGACATCGTTAATATTAGTGACAGGTCAATTAATCTTCATTTTTTCATAATATATAATTAAACGGATATTACTAGTAATATTATTAAATATACGTGTTAAATGGATTTTATTTTAGCCGACTAGCCCATTCGCGCAATCTGCTGTAATCTTGATTTCTCTCATAATTATGTATTATGTATATATTTATCAGAAAATTATTTTCAACAATAAACGTACACACATATACACGTTTTACATCTCAAATATTCAAACATTCATTGTAAATTTCTCTGAAATGTGATTATATCTCGGCTCCGGACGAAATACATAGCTTTGATATTGCAAACTACCTGTGAACGCTATCACATTATATACTTATAAAAACAGCTTTATGTAACAAAGAGAGGTTATACAATAAAGGGGAATACCGTATACTATTACCGTATGGTGTATGTTTAAATACGGTCTCAAAAATAGATGAATACTAAAATAAAGTAAGTAATAATAACATTTTTGGAACTAAACATCTTTGTTAACAGTTTTATTTTTGTTATTGTTTAAAGTTGTTATTTATGTTAATTTTAAGTCGAAACTTAATTGATTTATGTTTTTTATTTATTAAAGTGTGTTGTTAACATTCTTTATATCATAAATAAATGATCATCTGTTTAAGAAAAAAACATATTTACTCGTATCGTCTATTGCTTTATCACACATATTACAGAAACTTTTATTGTTGAATCACAGACAGACACTTCAATTTTATTTATATGTATACATGTATAGAAAAGTTATAGGCATGAAAATCCACTATATAGCTGGAATATTTATAATAAAACAGTCGTTATCCAGAAATAGGCCATAAAACAGCTCATATGTACGCTGATGCATAGAAATCGAATAATAACCATTAATTTTAGATTTGTTGGCTTCTGACGTGTAAGATAAACGAAAATAAATCGCGGAGGATAATCTGTACCTAAATCAACGTACATTCAATTGTTTAACATTTGTAAATATTTCAAGCATATTAAATTAAAATATAACAATAATATAATTTACACATCAGTAAGTGTGCAGTAAAATAATAAATAACTTAAAAACATAATTTTATAGTTATTTAAAAAAATCTTAAAACTTAAAAAACATCAATATACACTACCTTTCGAATACAACATTTGTTTATAAAAAAATATTACCTTTAAAAATTCTATCGGAGTCGGTAAACACTCATAAAATCTCAAAACAAACTACTAGCCACTTAATTTTTTTTAAACAATACAAACTTTTTGGTGTTTATAAATATTAATTTATAAATTTGAAACAAAAAGTTAATATGTGTACTCGTAGCGTATTAAGGGAGCGCGTAGCAACACGCGCGCTACGGCGTAGCTCGCGTCGGACTGGCGGGAGAGGAGACCTGTAGCTCTGCGGCTAGAGATGGTAATCATCATTTAGGACAATCATGACTGTAATAACAAAATTCTAGGTATAAATGGCATTAAACATTATTATAGATTAGTGTTCAGGCAGAAATTATACTACTGACCAATTGTAATAATGAATACTCTTCTTTGGTGTTTATTTGTTTAATACCTTATTGCAGTCCTTAAAATTGCATTAAAGGAAGCTACAATAACCAAAGCACAAAGGCCATCTTATTTCTTAATCTAGTTTATAATACAATACAATACAAATACTCTTTATTGTGCACTATCAGAGAAAAAAAAATACACCGAAAAAGAATATAAATATTTTATAATAGTATTTTATAATAGTATTTTATTGAAAATAGTTTAAAACTTGTACATTAACGCTTTTTTTTATGTACAATATAGTTATATATAGTTATATATAAATAGAAATAAAAAACCTTCGACAATTATGAACATTTTATAATATAAAGAAGCAGACTCGTTAATAGAGACTTAATATCTGCAATCCTTGACCCCTGCATAATAGCGGAGATTGAATCATTTAGTGCAGTCACTTTCAAGTTGGCGTAAAGCGACGCAACTCAGGTGAAAAACTATTCTTGGCGATGCAGTACAATTAGCGAATGCTTTAAACTACATCTTTTTAGAAAATTTACTTGTTTTTTTATGTATACTGTATAGAATTAACTAGAGATTTTTTTTATGTTATACTAATATGTTATCAGGTTTATTATATACTAGCTGACCCGGCGAACTTCGTATCGCCTAACACAAACTTTATCGTATGGTATTAAAGTTCAAATTGACTTTTAAGTATTATCACAAATCTTTTGTATATATATGAAAGGAGTATAGAAAAGTGTTGTTTTTAGACTTTTTCAGGAAATTTAATTTTTTTTTTAGAATTTTTCTCTCTGTAAGAACCATCCTCGTACTTCAAGGAATATTTTTAAAAAAGAATTAGCGAAATCGGTCCAACCGTTCTCGAGTTTTGCGCTTAGCAACACATTCAGCGACTCATTTTTATATTATAGAAGATAGTCCATGATAATAATAAATACTCTTTATTGTACACCATAAAGAAAAAGGAAACAAAAAAGTGTTATATACAAAGATGTACCTACAAAAGCGGTCTTATCGCTAAGAGTGATTTCGCCCAGACAATATAAGGGTACAGGGCGTATAAAATAAGAAGCGGTAGGGAAGCGTACAAAGAGTTCATAAAAAATGGCATGGTGTTTACAAGTTAAATGATATAAAAAAGTAAATATACTACACAAACAAATACTATATAGTATGTTGCGGAGATGCTAATGAGAAGAAGAAGAAGGTGATATTTATGATGTACTAGCTGTGCTCGCGACTTCGTCCGCGTGGAATAGTGACTTGACACGTTCAACGTGAATCTTTAAATTGGTATAACTTTTTTATTTATGAACCGATTGACATGAAACAAACACTATATGTTAAGCTAAGCTTGCCACAATATGTTAGTAAAAATAGAACCTAAATAAAAAAGCTGTTTCTGAGATTAGCGTGCACAATCACACAGACAAACAAACAAAAATTTTGGAAATCATTGCTTTGGGTACCAATAATATTTTTTCTCATATATCTTAAATGTATAGACAGCAACCTGTTACGTTTTAATTATATGTATCGATTTAGTATATATTTCAAAACAGGGTAGAGTCTGAGATTATCTTATCGAAAGGGGAAGAGAGTTCCAAAATCGTACAGTCTTAACAGAAAAGGAGTTTGAATAAAAGTAAATAGTATGTGAAGGAGTTTTGAGTGTTAAGGTTGAAGCTGGCCTGAGGGAACGCTCATGAGTGTCACAGAGAAACTCGAAGTGATATTTGTATCTGGATAGAAAAGTACACAATAAAGTTAAGAGAGGTTGCGAGTATTCCTACGAAAGCGGAGACACGATCATATTTGCGTAGACCAAATATGAACCGTATGCAGAGATTCTGGAGGCGCTCAAGCTTATTAAACTGCTCCTCTTTAAGATATAGGTAACAAATATCAGCATAGTCATGAAATGGTAGTAGGAGTGGCTGTGCTAACACAATTTTAGTAGGCCATGGAAGGAAGTATTGAAACTGGCGGAGAGAATGCTGCGAATAATTTGTGACATAATTCACTCAGGTGACGTGTCCACGAGAGGTGACTGTCAAATATTACACCAAGGTTTTTTATTTTTTTCGCTATAACCGTAGTGTTATTAAATATGACATACACATAGTGTTATTAAATATGATGGTTGGTATAAGTGACCAGTCAATTCGAGACACTAGTTTTGAACTGACGATGATAATGACTTGACACTTAGACGGATTAACGTTTAGACCGTATGATATACTCCAACCATGAATGTTGTTTAAGTCATTATTTAACTAAATTTATTTATGGAGGTTGGTAAACCAATTACTTTCTAATATTATAATTGTGAAAGTGAGTTTGTGTACAAAATAAATATGTCTATAATATCCCATTATTCCTGCAGGGAGACCTTTCGCCTATTCCCTTCCTGACCTCCGAAAATGGAGATTTAGATTCACCTCACATCACGACGAGAGGTCCGAAAATTTGTTTTGTCAATACAACATCTCAATTGTTTTCATTCCAGCCACTGTCATAACCGAACTGTATTTTTTGTTATTTTATTTTTTATAAGAGATAAATGTTTTTTTACTGTACTTGAATTCTATCGTATTGTTTTAATTAAAATATATACACTCTGTTGATTTCAAATTGTAAGTTCGTATAATGACAGCAGTATAGGCAGATTTTAATAACTATAAAGTTTCATTTCCATTATTATACGACATTAAATTGGCAAAACACAAATAAAATTAAATGTAATTTGAGTGTATTTGTGGTGATCGATTCAGTATGTAGCGTACGACTACTGCGCATAGAATTCTCTCACTATGTAGGAGAAAGCTCAAGGCTGAGTCCCCCATGCTGCTTCACTGCGGGTTGGAGGAATTAATCCTTTTATGAGGAACTTTTGCTTACAGGCCTACGATAACAACTGGGACAGTTTTACTGGGATAGTTTTTTTTAGTTAAAGATTTTTTGTAACTAAAAGAAAAATTAAAATCACGCAGTTTTCTAAGATACAAATGATCTCATTCATTACGTTTGAATGCCACCACTTCACTCGCTGCTCATTCAAGCGACTACTAGAAGTATTTAACGCTGCGGTTCTTTACTGGCAGCCTCGACTGCCGCATAATTTTAATAACGCTTTGTCACTTAATACATGAAACCTTGACCTCTTATTTAAACTATACCTATTAACAGTAAAATGATATTTTAGTAGTTTTTTTTTTTCGAAATATTTTGATAATTCATTATCAATCATCATCACGTTTCAGCCTATCACAGTCCACTGCTGGACATAGGCCTCCAAAAGTTTGCGCCAAAAACTGCGTGAACTCATGTGTTTTACCCATAGTCACCACGCTGGGCAGGCTTTGTCACACCGAAGACGCTGCCCGTCTTCGGCCTGTGTATTTCAACTTTGATAATTAATATGTTAAAATTTTAGCGGATTCACTATAAGAATTTAGGTTAATTCAAATTCTTGCGACTTTTTTAACGTACAGTAGAGTAGCGAGAGCCTCAACTATTTCAGGTTTTTCTTATTTCTTTTCTACTATATGACTGCAAATTTCTAATAAAAGTAATAACCATTAATATATCATTATATTCATCCGAGACCAAAGAACATAGATATATGCCAAGGTAAATCTTGTCAAGTAATATATTTCATTCAAGCTTTACTTTTTATGTAATTTAAATTAATATTAAAATATATTTCACCTTTCACCTTGTAAACCTCTTTACAGTATTCTATTCCAAGGCTCACAGAAATAAAAAGCATTTTAAGTTAACCTTAATATCCTCGTTTCTTTAACTATTATTTCATTTTTCATAGTCAATAAAGAGTCAAGCAGTTTTGATATCGATGGAGAAAGTATGGGGAATATTTTTAATAAAATTAAACTCCCTTTTCGTGTTGTGTGGTAAATCTTTCGACTCGTAATTTGATATCCATTTTGACAACACTATTTCTATCCAAGTGCGAAATAAAATTAAGTAAGAAATAAAATTTAAAACGATTTTAATTTTTGTATATCATTTGTTAAATAATTAAATATTTAGACGTAATATATAATGTAACTAATACATAAAAAATGTATAACAATTTATAAGTTCAATATTTAAGGGTAGAAGAAGTACAATTTTAATTAAAATACAGTCTTTAATATAAGTAATGAAAGCCAAACTAACTCTGAATCTTGTTAATAGAAACAGCGTGGACAAAACCACAAGTAGGAATTACTAACCACACCCTTAAAACAGATGGAAACAAACCGCAGAACCGGCAGGATATCTGAGCTCGACAACCTTAGATATTTTAAGTAATTGTTAATAGTTAACTTATTTTAAGAGTTCATATAAGAATATAACTGCTAAACAAACTTATGTGGTCCATATATTGACAGTTCTTCTAAAGAGTAACTGCAGAGTTTCTTGTAGATTCCTCTCTGCAGATTTTTAATTCCGAATCGGTGGTAGCGTTATTTAAAAAAAAAATACAAAGAAAGTGCCTTTGAAACCTATTTGACTAAAGTTATTTTTGATTGATTTTATTTGATTTAATATAGTTACTTCTTCATAGTCTATTTCATCCATACTTATTACACTGCTAAGTGAATCTCTACAGTGTATTTTTATTATAGTACCATGTATCAATTTTTTTGTACGATTTAAGTATTTTTTTAGCAGGTTTCCTAATTTTAGTCTTCCTTGAACTATACGTATACTTCAGTTTACACGTTGCCCAATATCATTATCATTATGTATATTAATCAACTAAATCAAAAATGGGAATAAAAAAAATTTAGACATGACTACCTGCCGAATGAAAATTAGCCTTCATAAAACTTAGCCTTTGTAACCCCTCTGTAGCTGTAACGAGCCATCTCATGTATATTAAATTTTCTTTCACGTAAGGGATGGAATTTCTGTCCTTGCTTCATGACACGTAACCGTATAACTTGGGTATTTTCACGAGAACAGTGAACGGGCATGAAATAAGAATGCACATAGCATGTAGTAGTTCATCTGTCCTTTTTCTAAGTTTATGTCGACATTCCCTTTGTGAATGGTAAAAGTAACATCGCTTACTATTTAGTTTTTTGCATGAAAAGCGAGGATTTAAAAAGTTGATACAATATTGATATCGGGTAAAGGTCTATTATTCACTTAAACAAGGTCATGGCCAGGTTTCATAATGATTGGAGTCTGTATTCATAGATTGATTGCCTCACTCATACATATCCGACTAAAAATCGTATGCTTTTTTATTTATTTAAAAATGAACATCCACGGGTTCAAAATGCCCACGTCTTTTGTTAAATATGCGTGTATTATTTTATAACATCACAGACGATTTTTCATTACAACTACAAATCGACAGTAGTAAAACTAGGACGTGGACTGACGCTGACGGTTTTTTTTTAATAGTATTTATAGGTCAATTTAAGTTTGTTATGTTTATTTTACTAATACTCCAAGTCACAGAGCGATATTATATAGCCTTAATGTAACAGGAAAAAACTGATAATCAATGATTTTTGGAATTAGGATTTGAGGATTTGTGGAATTAGGTACCTAATTCCTGTATAATACGTACAATAAACTCGAATGAAGTCATTCATTCATTTGAATTAAAGGGTTCCGAGTGTACTAAAATAGCACCGATGGTTTTACCAATGTCAAGTAGATTGGAGAAGGCACGAAGGCGATTAGTCAGTGCAGTCAAATGAAGTCTATCAAATTTCAAACCTACTGGCTTTTAAGATTTTTAATTGAAACAAACATTCATAAAATTTTCATTTTGCAACATGTTTAGATTATATAACAACTTTTAGTTAGACTTTTCCATCTCTCATCTCACCTCATCTCACCTTATCTACAAATTTCACTCTCACAACTAAACTGTTATTTACTATTTAGTGGTATTCGGGAACAATCAAAAAAATTTAATCTATTTTTTTTTTCAAAACGTAGGTAAATTGAATTGTACATAAGAAAAAGCATGAATAAGTAAAAAGGAAATTCGAAATAGAATATTCAAGCGGAGGCAAAACAAACGTTGTAAGAGAGTTTTATGTTTATTAAGTTAGGGTTCGAAAAGTAAAACACTCCGAAACAACATATATCTGTATTCGTTTTTCCCTTTGATCGCGAGTTAATTACTTCGTCCATCGAAAAATTAGAGATCAGTCCTCATGTAAAATTCAATATCGAATACTCTTACATGTTCTGTATTCGCTAATGTAGAATCGATAGTCGAAGGTAGTCGGCAAAGTGAGCTGATATATCTATAAGCGTTAAACGTAATCACAACAAATTGAGTCTTAATTTCATTAATGTACATCGTTCGAAAATTATTCGAATACAAAAATGAATATAACACCATTACGAGTTGAAGATAAGGCCAGAAATACATTATTGTATGGTGGTATTAATAATAATTATTGTGGTAATTTGAGAGTACTTTGTTACAACCGTAATCTGAAAATTTTGAAGATACTTAATTTTATTATTTAACAATGGTTTAGGATATACCTACGATAAAATTATAGACAAAACCTAAATATTGATAGTTACCTACGATCGCCGTTTCTCTTCACATTTTTATTTTCATAAATTCTTACCATATTAGTCGTACCTTTTTCACTTATCTACAATTAACTCTCGTCATCGTGTACATTACCTAACAAACCCTGAAGAAAGAATGTATTTTAAAATGTCATTTGAGTTTCAAAGTGAAAATATAAAAACACATTCCTATCCGGTAACGCAATCTCATATTGTATACTTGTACGGATCTCTTTTTACTTGTACTTTTTTTTATAACAATGATAGGCTTGCGTTTGACCACTATTTCACCTGACGATAAGTGAAAATGCGGTCTAAGAAGGAGCACGCTTACTTAGAAGTAACCTATTCACTCGCGACTTAAAGATGTTAGTTTCCCCCCACCCCAGAGTTTGACCCCAGGTGTTAGTTTTCCGGAAACAGAGACGCTGGTAGAGAGTTCCATTCTTTGGCCGTACGAATCAAGAATGTACTAGCGAATCGATTAGTGCGTATAGGGGGAATGACAACCATATAAGCGCGGCGTAACGCAGAGCGTCTGGTTGTTCGATAATGGACGGGGGTGGGGGGGGGGGGAATCAGGTCATGGAGTTCCTGCGCACACTCTCCGAAGTGTATCCGATAAAAAAACCGACAGGCCGGCCACCCTACGCCAATGATGCAGGCTTTGCAGGTTTGTGGCGACCAGTGCGTTATCACCGGTGAGCCTCCTAGCTAGTCTCTCAATTGACTCCACAAGCTCCAGCTGGTACTTGGCTGAGCCATCCCAAAGATGAGAGCAGTACTCCATGCATTATATAAATTTAGAAACTGTTCCGGAGTGAAGTCTCACCTTCGAGAGGACGCCCAGTTTTTTGGCAGCTGTTTGAGCCTTTGCCTTTATGTTTTTTTTTTCAATTTATTGGCCAATACATAACAAATACATTATACTTTGCAATTTAAGTACCACGAAAACCCCGCGGGTTTATCTGGGTACAGAGAGTCACTCAGTTAATTCCGTTTGTTTTTGTAAAAAAAAAAAAAAATTAAAACGTGATTTGTTTTTCGTGGTACTCTTATACATTTCTTGCAGTTTTCTGGGCAGTTCGTTTACATATTCGGGTATTAAGTAGTCTTTGAGTATATTTAGTTTGCTTAATAATGATCTTAATTTTGAGCAAACGTGATCTGTATGCCCCAGGTAAATCTGTCATTGATTATTAAGCCTATGTACATACATATATATATATTAGTACATACATACATATTAGTGATGTTCAGGATATCCGTATCCGTATCCGCGGATATCCGCGGGAAAAATGAGATCCATATCCGTCATTTTTCATGCGGATCTTTTACGGATCTTTTATTAATTTACAAATTCAATTGACAGGATAAAATGCTACATAATAACTTAGATGATGTGATTAAGTAGTATAATTAACACTTTCGCGAACAGTACGTAATAGTACGTCAAAATGTAACATTATCATATAATGGCACAACGTGCCATGACGTTAGAAAAAATACGATCTTATATGCCAGGACGTTCATTTCTAATGAACTTTAAAATAAAAATTCTAATATATATATCTTGTGTACCACAACATATCAAATACTCTGAGCTTTACTGTCATATTGAACAAGTATTTGCGTATGTCAAAAAGATGGACAGTGGACTTTGCGGCAACGTTACACACACGAGCAACGTGTCAATACGTTCCTCTAACTACCCGCATCCCTGCATTTAGTAGTAGTCCCTGCATTAACATATAATAGTCTTAGTTTTAATGACAAAATATACGTATTGTATTGTTAACGATGACGTGATTAAGACGTTTCTGTCGTAAAGTCTTCAAAACATAACTCACATATACTTCATTTCTTATTCAGCATCTTATAATAATTATGCTTTATTACTTTTGTATGATTATATCTGTTGTAAATATGTCTACCCCTTCATATAGAACTTGTGCCAAAATTATATATTGTAGCATAGGGGAGGTTGGCTGATCATCCTTAACACAGATTATATCTATAATCCATATAGGATGATCAGTCTGAACTAAAATTTTTTTGTGTAATTAACCCGTTGCATAAGTAATTTTTTGTAATTGATACCATTTGTTAAAAATGTTTATTTAAAATAAAGCTATTATATTATTATTATATTATTTAATATGATGCCAACACGACGTATATAAACGTCAAGTCTATTTATATGAATTTTTTGTGTCATTCTTGAACAGAGATTACCATGATACTGTCCGCGAACGTGTTAAAAAAATCACATTCAGAGTATTTTTTATTTCTTAAAATCAAATATTTGGCACCTTTAATACAAAACATATATTCTAGTAAGACTTTATTTTTATAAATATAATAAAATGAAAAACAAATAACTTTTTTATTGAAACAACTTTTTCGGATTTTATCGCAGTTTATTACGCTTTTTAGACGTTTCCTGGACCTGATTGCTTAATAATTGTTTCTCGCAAACGAAAAAAAAACCGCCTTCAATTATAAAAGTAGTTATCAGATCTCGATCAAATTTAAATGGGACCACAAGACAAACATTAGCTTTCGATTAAAACAAGAATCATAAAAATTATTTATAAACAATTAACTGCCACTGCCCTCTAGTTGATAATATAGCTCAGTACGTTATACGATAGTTCAAACCGAAGTAGTTTCTAAAAACGTTAACGGAAAAATAAGTGATGACAGCGACGCGTACGCACCGTTACATAAACACGCGGCATCAAAGATTACTCATTATATCTCAACCAAATTTAATTGAAACTACAAGACAAGCACCAGTTTTTGATTAAAACAAAAATTATTAAAATCGGTGAATGAAAAGTTATGCGGTATAATACAAACGTATATCGACGAAAAAATAGTCTAGTAACTACGTATTACTACGTAACTTGAAAAGTACTTGGTTAATCTCAATTAAATTTTGATGGGGACACGTGACACAGACGACCTTTTGATTAAAAAAGAATCATCGAAATCGTTACATTCAGTAAAAAGTTCTGAGATAGCATACATAAAAAATACACACCGATTGAGTGAGGAAATAAAGATCCGTATCCGTATCCGTATCCGCGGATCTTGAAACTAAATATCGCGTATGCGCGGATATACATTTTTGACGATCCGGCACATCACTAGTACATATGTGCTTTCACTTGTTCAATATCTTCACACGAACAATTCAGACTGCATGAGGAGTGCAAACAAGAGTGGTTG
Source organism: Melitaea cinxia (assembly GCF_905220565.1). Lineage (NCBI taxonomy): Eukaryota > Metazoa > Arthropoda > Insecta > Lepidoptera > Nymphalidae > Melitaea > Melitaea cinxia. The sequence continues at coordinate 4,167,801 of NC_059406.1, forward strand.
TGAACCACAATGGCAGGTCTGATGTCTGTCTGGTTGTGCGACGAGTGATGAACGTGTGTATGAGCCAAAATTGAGGGTGGATGACAAAGTAACGCCAAGAAGCTCCAGGTGGCCGGTTATGGGTACGGGCACACCTCGGAAAGAGGAAACAGATGGAAAGGACTTTGCTTTGTCGAAAAGAGCCACATGCCTGGGTTTTAGAGGCGTAAAACTTGTCCAGCTTTAACCACCTGAAAACCAGCTGAAAGAACGGATAGAAGAGAAAATATAAAGCTGCTGTTATTTGAGTGTTGTCTTGTGTACATCACTACCCGTAAGACGAGAATCACAAAAAATATAAACGTCGAATATAATGTACATTCTTCCTGACTACTTAGTTGACCAATCAGTTCCTCTAATAGTTTATTTTCGGCGATCATAGATTATTGTCTGTGTGGCTACGGCACTAAAGAATTTAGCCACTCCCTCTCTACCCGTGGGTGTCGTAAGAGGTGACTAAGGGATAACAAGGTTCCACGACCATCTTGGAACTTAAGAAGCCGACCGATGGCGGGATAACCATCCAACTGCTGGCTTTGAAATACACAGGTCGAAGACGGGCAGCAGCGTCTTCGGTGCGACAAAGCCAGTACTGCGGTCACCGACCCGTCTGCCCAGCGTGGTGACTATGGGCAAAACACATGAGTTCACGTTATTTTTGGCGTAAACTTGTGGAGGCCTATGTCCAGCAGTGGACTGTATAGGCTGTAATGATGATCATAGATTATTAAGTAATGCCTTTATTTTCTAATTAAAGAAATTGTACTGAATGCAGTTTTTTAGGTTAAATGATATGATGTTTTTGAGATTTATGTTGTAAAAAATATATTCATATCTCAAGACGCAAGGGGGAACCGTATGTATTATATTATATTATTATATCGCATTTTTATTGTTATTTATCGAAGTTTTCAGTGGTGTTCCTAAAATGATTTAAATGTTGCTATACACAAGACTAAAATTAAATCTATATACTTATATGTAGTGGCCTTTCAATGGATTACAGTTAGGTGTTATTGTAATCTATTATTTATATTTTTAACCGACAACAAAAAAGAAGGAGGTTACTCAATTCGACCGATACATATTTTATGTATGTTCGGGAATAACTTCGTCGTTTATGAATCGATTTTGATAATTCTTTTTTTGTTGAAAAGGAGATATCTTACGTGTGGTACCATGATAAGGAAACCAGGATTTGATTATAGAATCCCAGAGGAATCGAGGGAAACATCGAAAATTCGCATAACTATACTGGGTGTACCGATTTTGATGATTTTCAATTTAATCGAAAGCCGATGTTTATCATGTGGTCACATTTAAAATTCATCGAGATCTAATTACAACTTTTGGAGTAACCTTTGATAATGCGTATTTACTTGACTATTTTTTTGTTTGCCAGCATAATTATTATATTTAGGTTCTACTAAATAGATGCTTAAAGATCTTTTCACGTACATTAGGTTATAAAGGAAACTTACAGAGAGTATTGATTAGAGTTCAATAGTTGACGCCTAGCAACAACGAATCAGTGAGACTGACAATACATTCTGTAAGATGAGATGAGTTTTAAACAAGATCTGCAATATATTACTTACAAAAATCATTGTTTATTCAGACTGAAATTTCGTGCAAGAATTATTGTTATTTTATAAATATAATTATATTATTACTTTTTCTATACACTTTTCTCAATGGTGGTCAAACCTAGGGAGTACATTGAATGTTCATGTACAATGAATTGAAGTCAGCTTAGATTTAAAACTTTTGCTGGCACCAAATTTCGACAGCAAAGAATGTCTACGTTCAACTTTAAGCAAACTTTTGAGACTTCTTTGTATAAAATGCTTGTATTTTGTATTTTTAAAACTACTTAAATATTGTGAACAATAAATATCGAAAGTAGATATAAAGTTTTATTAGTGAAATATGTCTATACAAGTAAATAAAATTGGAGTGTCTGTTTGTAATATTAAAATAACCATTTTTTACTAAATGCATATAATTTTTTAAAATTTTTGTCTGTCTGTCTGTCTGTCTGTCCGTCTGTTTGTTTCGGCCAATCTCTGAAACGGCTGGACCGATTTTAACGGGACTTTCACTGGCATATAGCTGATGTAATAACGAGTAACTTAGGCTTACTTTACTTTTATTTACTTACTTTTATTTTAGATATTTATTTATTTTATTGCTCTGCGAATTGAACAATAACTTTTTATAAAATTCCACGCGGAGGAAGTCCCGAGCAGTTTAGAGCTAGTTACTTAGTTGCTAAATGTCAAAATCGGTTTTAGTTGGAACAAGTTTTTACTAATTAGACGATTTTTTTCACGACGCTAAACATATCTATACTTTTTTTTCTAATTCTTAGGTTAGATCTAACTGTTTTTATTTTAAATATAGCTTTACCTTTAAATAGCTAAATTCGGCAACGCTATTTCATTAGATTGCAGCTCACCTTATCAGAAACTCGTTTTAACTCTTACTTTTATTCAATACAAGTAAATTGTAATTATTGCAAGGACATTCGATATAAATTAGTTTTTGCAAGTAAAATCACGTTTATCATAAAACAGGTTTTGACTGTAAACCTAACAGTACACAATAACAGTAATAAAAAAAAGTGGCCAAGTGCGGGTCGGACTTGGACTCGGCCATGAAGGGTTCCGTAGCAACAAGTAACATAATATAAAAGTTCTTGTAGTTCGTTGTAACTTTGGTCTATGTTTTAATAATAGTGTATTTTTTAGAATTCATGGTTTATGCATAAGGTTTATGTTTATGAATTATTATGAATGTATTATTAAATAAAAGGTAAATTGCGGTTTACGAATTATGACGTATTAAAAAAAACTGCTTACTATATGTCGTTCAAACCAATTTTCGGAGGAAGTTTGCATGGTAATGTATATCATATATATTTTTTGTTTTATCTTTCTCTTATTTTAGAAGTTACACGGGGATAGGGAACACTTTTTACCACTTTGGAAGTGTCTCTTGCGCAAACTATTCAGTTTAGAATTTTTTTTTATTAGAAACCTCAATATCATTTTTAAAAGACCTATCCATAGACCACGACCCCACACGTATGGGTTTGATGAAAAAAAAATTTTGAGTTTCAGTTCTAAGCATGGGGAACCCCGAAAATTTATTGTTTTTTTTTTCTATTTTTGTGTGAAAACCTCAACGTAAAAGTTTCAACGGTATAGTTCTTATAGTTTCGGAAAAATGTCAGTTCAGTTTCAGTCCGTAATATCCCACAGCTGGGCATAGGCCTCTTTCTTCATGTAGGACAATAATCAGAGCTTAAATCCACCACGCTGCTCCAATGCGGGTTAGCGGATATATTCCCTACTATAAGTAACGATCGCTACCAGGTGTACATGATAACAACCGGGACCGATAGCTTAACGTGCTCTCCGAGGCATGGTAGGGAGACCCACAAGGACTGCAAAAACACCCAGACAACGGCAAACATCTGTATGACCAATACAAATGTTTGGGGATCGAGCCTGCAACCGCCAGCGCAACAGCCAAAAACCAGTCCTGTGACTATTGCGCCAACGCGTCGTCGTCGTCGTCATGTCGTCTAGTAAAACAGATTAAAAAAAAACGTTTTAATTTATTTACCGCTTTAACTTCACGGTTAAAAATAAACGAGGAAGCTTGACCCAGATGTTATAAAAATAAAATTATTAAAGTCTCAACGATGAGAGAAATAACCATTAAAATTTTAAAATATACACTATCACAATTTAAAAATAAAGGCTAAAACAGGAACACAACACGAATCTTTGATTGAACTGTGCGGGTCAACGGAATAGCTGACTGACTGACTGGATAAACTGAATATTTTACAAAGTAACTCTAAAAGGTACTGATATTATATAACATTGAGGTCATATTTCTTCGAAGTCTTTTGTGTATAATAGAGACACCATCAGGAAAAGTGTACGTTTGAAACGTCATATTTTTGTAGGCTCCCGATCGCCGTATGGCACTTATTACCAGCTTACATGACCCCTGTTTTATGTATTCGTGTGTATTATTTCCACCGCATAAAGTTGTTTCAGATAACCGCAAAGATCTGATTAATCTAGTGTTATGTAGAAGCGAAGGGATGGTTAATGGTATAATAAATACGTGATATTGTTAAATTATTTTAAGAAGTATTAGAACTCTTTTGTTTTTATTTTTCTACTATTTCGAAGACGTAATTTAAAATGTACTGGATGAAAGATGTAAACTGTTAAAAGCTAAAAACTAGTAGCTTGGCACCAGAATTGACATTTTACTGACATTTCATGACTTAAGAAATCAATGAACCCATAAATTTGACCTTTAGTGTAATGATACTCTTATACCATATATATCCTCGCCTAAATTGTTTTGAATTTCGTGATTTGTGATCAAATATATACGAGTACAACGTCTTAGTCGCAGTATGGATTTCAATCATGCCAAATGTTTAAATCCATTCATTGGTTTCAGGTTGATGCATGGCCAAGACACAGACTAGTAAAAAATAGAAAGCCCTACAAAGATATTCTTTAAAAAAACTTTTATATAAGGAACTAGCTGTACTCTGCGCGCGTTACTACGCTTTATTATTATAATTTTTTTTTAGTTGTACCAACTCAGAAACATTTGTATGCTCATGCACAACACTTTGCTGAAAATCATGACATGATAAAATGCATAGTTTACGAATCTATAAAGGACATACAGACAAACATTCATTTATATATATATATGTATATATATATATATATATATATATATATATATATATATATATATATAGATTTGATGTGTTATTAGATTACAAGTATAATTATACTCGGTATATACTGCCTACTTACCACATATTCCAAAGTTATATCAGAATGCAATGCTACGTGTTTTCGTATCTTATGAGAAGAGAAAGGATTCTGAATGTTGCTATTTCTTCTAGCTACCAATTTTTATCAACATAAAACTACATTTTTTGTATTTTAAACGTATATTTATACTGTTAAAAATGTTTTTGTATTTGTATAAAAAATGTGTTAGGAGTAATTACGTACCAAGATTCAGTAATTTAAAAACTGTGTTTTGTAAAAATTTACTTATACTATTTATAATAATTTAATATAAAAAAATTACAACACACTTGTTAGAAGTATTGTAAAATTACAATAATTACGTAAAATTACAATAGTAAAATACTAATCAATTGATTCTCAAGACGCTTAGCACTTTTGGAACGAAATATTGTACTTATACTAAACTTACATTCCATTTACATTTAAGTATATTAAACAAAATTTACTAATTAAGCTTACTGCAAAAAAATATTACAAAGAAAAATACTAAATTGTAATCTTTTGTGACAACTTCCTTTTGTATGTATTGTTGTATGTGTTTCGTATTGTTGTATGTGTTTCGTATTGTTGTATGTATTTAACGAAAAATTCTAGTAAACCAAATTACAAAAAATAGTTTTTTTAAATGAAATTCGACGAATAGTTGCGTAAAATTACAAAACATGTAGAATTTTCACATGAAGATCACAAAATTACAACACATATAATAAATTTCTTGAGATCTTTTGAAAAATTACTAGAATTGTTTCATAATTTCGCAGTGGGAAACATCGATTTTTAATTTTATCCAACCATTGTTTTGCAAAATAATTGGCATTTTACAAATATTTTTAACAGTGTTACAAACTGTAGTTAGTACATGTACTGGCGTGAATAAAGAGGGTCAAAAAATTCTGTCACAACTGTGAAAGAAGAAATTTGTACTAACAGGTCCAACCACTTTCAGACTAATACTATTCACAGGATATAAAATGACAATTACGACTGTATTGTATAAAAATAAATTTATTCTAATCCAGTAAAAAATCACAAGTACAAATTGGGACCACAAACACCACGCAATAGTATCTAAAATATAATGCGTACTACTTAAATTACGATCACAGCTTAGTTTTATTAAACATTAAAAAAAATCATCTGCCGCATCGAATCATTAACTCCCTTCAAATATATCACATTAAGAAATAGAAATCGGCCATGCAAGGCCAAATTGTCCTAAGAGAATCTTTTGGATAGTACCTACGGATCCTCACGAAGTTTATTCCTTGACATCGTAACCCAATGCTTTCATTTCTCTATCAAACTGTTCATCGCGGTACTGCTTAATCTTCTGTAACCATTTTCTAAATGATCCGTGGTTTCTGCAAGTTCCCCCATATCTTGGGGGGAGGCACTCAGGATCGATGTGCTGATGTAGAGACTTTAGATCACTGCCATGAAAGAATATTTTATCCCACGCCTGCTGAGGTATAAACTTCTTAAAGAGGTAGAAGAATGTATTTAGTAACCAGGAGTAATTGATTATATGACAGGTTTTCATACGGGCTGGCATTGATACCTGAAAATAAAATGATATTATAATTACTAGCTGTGCCGGCGACTTCGTCCGCGTGAAATTTAACAAAAAAGTTATTGTTCAGTTCGCAGAGTTATAAAATAAATACATTTTTAATATAAAATCCTAAGTTACTCCTTACTCCTTAGTTACTCCTTATTACATCAGCTATCTGCTAATGAAAATTTCATCAAAATCGGTCCAGCCGTTTCGGAGATTAGCCGGAACAAACAGACAGACAGAAGACAGACAAAATAGTGCAAAATGTTATTTTGGTTTATGTATCGTGTATATATCCATATGCATTTAGTAAAAAGCGTTTATTTTAATATTACAAACAGACACTCCGATTTTATTTAATTCTATAGATTAGATGTATTTTCAATGGATCTTTCTACCGCAGTGTAAGGCTAAATCAGAGCTGTTATTACCTACATTACATGTTAATTTTCTAAATTGGTTGGAAATTATCGACAAAAGGACATATTGAACTCTAGCCCGCATCTCTTGAAAGAATCTCGCGGTGTTGAAAAACCAGTTATATTAAAACATTTTTTTTTAGAGATTAAACGATACCAAATATTAATTTATGTAAATAAAATAGATACATAGAACAAGTCCTCCTATAATAAATACAACGGGCATTCAAAAATTTTTTATAGAATCAAAGGTCTTTGTACTGTAATGTCCGTAAGTACAGTAAATGCACATGGAACTAAGGATAAAATAAATATTGTAAATACTTTAGAAATTGATAAAAAAACAGAAATAAAATTTACCCCCATCAAGGAAACAATCTGATACGCGACTGTAGGTGTGAGCGTCGAAATATGCCGTAGCGTCAACCCTTCCATGTCAACTATGACTGATCCTCCAAGAACTTGGAGCTTTGGCTGACGTATCCCTATTTCAGTCATCGCCATCCCTGCTCGGACTAAATCTTCGACTGGAAATTCACTCGGGTCCCATGTTCCTACAACATGCTTTATAAGTTTATAGATAAATTACCTAAGTTAAAAGTTAATTTAAACTATATTCTTAGTGATGTGACGACCTCGTTAGGTCGTCAACATTATTTTTTGTTACAGCACTTGTATATATATGCCAAAGTTTTAAGCAATGAAAATATGACAAACGTCTTTTTATATACCTATATATATATATATATATATATATACTAGATGACCCCGCAAACATTGTTTTGTCATATATGCTATTAACCCTTATAACTTAAGGGTATGAAAAATAGATGTTGGCCGATTTTCAGACCTACTCGATATGCACACAAAATTTTATAATAATCGATCCAGCCGTTTCGGAGGAGTATCTTAACTAAAATTGTGACACGAGAATTTTATATATAAGAAAGACAACCAGCTTCATTCCTTTTATTCAAATTTTAGAATAGCAATATAATGTCTCAAGCTAGTTTTAAATAGCATTCATTGCTTGTTCGATCCAGTCTAATATCGTGGCTACTGCCAGACTGTTTTGTATACTAGTAACAGGAATATTTTTTATTCTATTGCGATTTATATTGTTTGATGTATTGAAATATTTTCGCAAATTCTTTGTATTTTAGAAATTAACTTCCATATAAAACAATCAGAACATAAACTTTCAATAAACTAAGGTAGATAAAAGATTGGGAGTTTGTATGAAAACATAAACTAAGTTATCATATCGTGACGTAGATTTTTAACGATTGAATATATTGATAACGTGAATTTATGTTTTTTTCACGATATTTTGAATAAACTTTCGATGTTTAATGTACATTTACAGTTATTAACAAACACCGGCAAATATTGCTAATGTTTCGACATCGATATTTTATCAATCAATGTGCTAACACGATATTTCTCAATATACATACATTCTTTTCTATTCAATATTTTGTTTTTATACAACTGGGTCTGCAAACTAGCGTAAAGCTCACCTAGCAGTAGGCTATTAAATTTTTACCACCCCTAACCTCTGAAACTAGATACCCTATATCCTAGTAAGAGATAGGGTAGGACATTTAGGAAAATCGGTGCTCGTCGGAGATCAAACTCGTTCATGAACAATCATGACCGGCCGTTCCATAATTGCAGAAAATGATCAAGATAAAATATTTTTTGTCTGACCTGTTTTTTAGTTACCCATTGTTGTGAACAGTGGACATACCCATTCATTGTCATTTATAGATAATAATGTTCTTGTTTTATCTACACCCAGAAAAGCTCATCACAGAAATACAACACTGCTTGAAAGCAGTATTATTTAGCTGTGATTTTTATAAGGTCGAGATACCATCCCAGTCGGACTACGCCAGATTTTAAACTGAATATTTCCTACCATGCCTTACCTCAGTTAATTTTATAATGAAACTATATCTATCGATCTAAAATCATGGGGTTTCATGCACTTTTATATTTATATTATACTGTTACAGGCTTTTTAAAACAAAACAATATATATGATAATTAATTATACATGTGCACGTTTTAAACATACACATGCAATGAAAAAATCGATGGATTTAGCCAGTAATATCCCACTGCTGGATATAGGCCTTTTTCTCCATGTAGGAGATAGCTAAAGCTTAATCCACCACGCTGCTCTAATGCAAGTTGGCGGATAAATTCCGTACTTATGAGTAATGATCATTATCAAGTATCTATGATAACAACCGGGAGCAACAGCTTGAAGTGCTTTCCGAGGCCCGGTGGGAGACCCACAAAGACAGACGACCAGACCAGAAAGAAATATTGTAAATATAAATATCCATCCCATGCGGGAATCGAACCTGCAATCGCCGGTGTGTGAGCAACTACACGGTACACGCACCAATAGACCAGAACGACGCCTTAAGATATTTAATTTTTATATAATTTATAATTAATATAAACATACGAATGCACTAATTTTACGAGTATATCATAATAAAATAAACTTGTACACCTCCGCAGCTATTTAGAAATGCCATACTAAGTAGGAGGTGAACGGAAATTAAAAAGCAGAAACTACCACTCGTAATATTACAACTGTCGCTCGCTTATTGTTTCCGATTTTCTTTCTCCGGAACACTGGAACAACTTGGAACTAATTGAATGCATGCTTCCTGCTTTTATAATTTAGATAGTACATATAGAACAACGGGTTAAGATCGACTATGTCGTTGAAACAGATACAGATAACTACACAAACTATTTAATGTTCAATTGAATAGCTTGTTGCAGCTTTCTGTTGTATTATTATTTTGTATATATAAAATTGTTGAGTCACTAAGAACGAATTTTATGAAAGTCCACATTAAGGTAGTACCAGGGACAAAATGTTCAAAGTTCAACCATTACTTAATATTCTAATGAATAGATTTGTTCGGTAGGGTGTGATGCATGACAGCATTTTAATTGATGAATCGATGGTAAAATATTTTGACCATCATCAAAACCAGTGCGGTTTAGCCTCAAAAGCTGGGTAGAGCAAGGTCTACAGGATACTGCTATACTTTAGATTTTAACTACGGAAAGGCCGTCGAAGCTTTTTCTCAGCTTTAGGTTCAAGAAAGCCAAAGTGGTATTTAAGTAATTGGAGGCTGATCCAATTTTTACTAACTATAATCGCTTAGTAGATCTCAAAAACGAAAGATATCGTGCGACTGGCATCATAAGGAAAAATTTAACTAAATAACCGACGTGTACCGTACGTAGTGTCACGCATGCTACGTCGAAACATTGCGAGATACTACTTGATAATACTGCGTTATACTAATGCCATCAGTCACCATTACTTGCGATTAGATATGGGCCTGCAATCTCAGCGAAGCAAGAACATACTGAAGTGTACTCGGCCTTTTTACTATTATTTATTTATACGGACTTGACAGCGACGTGGCTGACGCTAAGATCACGAAGAACTCAATCAATAGGGATTTCAAGATGACATACTAAACTAAACGCGCTATGTCACGTATTATATAAAATAATATAAAGCTTAAGTCTGGTAAAAGATTTAAGTACTAAAATTTTCCTCCAATAGTCATTATTGGTTCAGTTATAAAAAATCGTCGTGAATAAATACTAGCAGTTTTAAAATAAACTGAAGTGAAGCTGCAAGCTCAAAGGAGAAGGAACCCCTCACTATGGGATTTTTTTTCTTCTCCATAGGATATAAAATTTTGGTCAAAATAGTGGGCTATTTTGGAGAAACGCATATGTAATGAATTTCATAAAGCAAATATCACTAGAGTCATTTAGTATGCAGATACATTTATATGTATTTCTAATACTTTTTTTCTGTTTCAATAACAAACTACACTTTACAGATATTTGTTTTCGCAACCTATACACCGAAAAGTTACAAATATTTTTTCTTGAACTTAAGTTATGAACAAGCTATCAGTGATTAGATATAAAGTTATTATCAACCGATGCCACTGTGCTGATACGCTTATACGGTTGAGATAATTCAATCTAACTAAGCCTGACATTTATATTAAGCCCATAGTGTGCCTGATTAATCCCAGTCTATTGTAGATACAAACAAGATTCTAACCCCACTTTGATTGTTTGAAATGTTGATATGACGAAAATTTGTTAAAGCATTTTTAAGGAGCTAATAACAAATATTTTAAAGTTTAAACATTAATTAAACTACTTTTTTCTCCGTATGTTAACACAGGCAGGACGCATCGCTCGAAGACTTTTGTCTTCAAGCATTGCGGAAGCTCTGAAGATTGATTATATTCTTCTGTCTTTTGAATAATCTGCCGAACAGTATGGATGTGGTCTACGGTGCTGTAGCCATTTCGAAACCCAGCTTGCTCCGGTGGTTGGAATTCATCGAGTCTTCTGGCGAAATGATTCGTAACAACCCTCGAAAACAGCTTATAGACGTGGCTCAGGAGTGAAATCGGTCTGTAATTATTTATAATTGTAATTAGACTTATCGCCTCTCTTAAAGAACAGTACCACCACAGTCCTGGACCACGCCTCCGCCGTGGTATCTCAATGGATGACGGCGTTAAAGAGTCTTGCCAAGGCTTTTAGGGCAGGTCGGCCTGCAGCTTTAAGGAGCTCAGTCGTAACTCCGTCATCCCCTTCCGTTTTTAAGTAGCCCAAACGCTGCACTAATCTCATCTTTTGCGAAGTCTGGGATACACTCCGAATAATGGCGCAACAATGGTGGACGTGCATCTTTCGTGTCCCAAGACGCAAGCTTGCGTGCGCTCAACGAGTACAGCTGTCCATAAAAATTCTCAACCTCTTCTCGGATCTGAACGCGAGAGTAAACGGTTCTGCCATCCGCTGTTTTGAGCTTCGCAAGAAGGCTTCTCCCCAATGGTCTTTGGAAAACTTTGGACCCCCTATTCTGCTCAGTCTCAATATACTATAAGCAATCATACAATCATCAATATCTCAATATACTAAAGTATTTTATATCAAACTACAGAATCGTTTTAATTATTAAATCATCATCATCACTCTGAATCCTTTTGTGTCTTCGTAGCCGACAAAGATTGCTTCTTCTCCTTTATTGTCCCACTTCAACCTTTTTTCTTTAGGTATGTGCACAAATACTCGTTCACCAAATACTCCTTTTAGATCATTGATGTTTACTTCCCGTTTATGAAAGGATTCATATAGTGATTGGCTTTCCTGCTTGCTAAAAGATCAAAAGTCTATTAAGAAGTTACGTGGTTAGAAAAGAAACAAAATGTCGTGATGAAATATTCTTGTCGCCGATCTAAAGGTGAGTAGTGCGGTGGGTGAAGTTGCAACCTTTCTCCTAATAAAAGAGGTAAGTAATAGTGACATATAATTCATATACTTACCAAATCTGAATATAGATAGCCTCCCAACATCGGGTCTGTCGAACATGATACCTTCGTAGGCGTCGTTAACCTTCATAAGGCTCCACAAATCCACACCCTTGTAAAGATGCTCGTTCTCTTCCCGGAAGGAACAATATCGGACTAGCTGCGAAAAAAGTAAAATGATTGAAGAAAAAAGTAAATAATAAGAATTTGCTCGTATGTTAAATAACAATAAAAGGGGTGAAATAAAATCTCGAGCATACGAACTTTTACCACGTTTAAAATTTTAATAAATTAAAAATGTTGTAATCATGATAATAAAATTATTACCTTACATTTTTTTATTAAATATATATTTTTATATTGAACCCTGCCATAGTAGCCGGGATTAATAAATTATCAAAACTGTTAACAGTCATCGGAAAGTCAAACAGACAAACATAAACTTAGATTAGGCTGACATATATAAACTTAGATTAGGCTTAGGGTACATTTTATTTGACCCAGCTCTGGCTATTGGTTACCATTCGGTTTGGATATCTGTCTTTGTGGGTCTCCCCACCATGTCTCGGAGAACACGTTTAGCTGACGATCCCACTCGTTTGACTCATGGACATCTGACAGTAATGGTTACTGGTAGTATGGAATATATATGCTAAACCGTGTTATTATGTATTGTAGTGTATTGTGTTGTTATACTAAATCTATATAATAATGTATATATATTATATTATTATAGAGCCGTGTTGTTCTTGTTAGCACATTAATTAGTATGCAGGATACGGTTTATGATTCGCGTTACACACATCTATTTATGGATAACGACGTATATATATATATATATATATATATATATATATATATATATATATATATATATATATATATATATATAATTAAGGTTGATGATGATAATATCGCAACGTATGTGATCGATTCAAAAACAATGTCAATAACCTTAACGAGATACCATATGTAAAACCTGTTTCGTCGGTTGCTGAATTGCGCCTATAGATAAGTTACTAATATTCTTAGCTTGCTTTATCACCAACTTATTTGCGCAATAAATCTGTTTCATCCCAAACTATAAAACAGGACCTTTAACGGGAGACATAGCCATACTCTAACTAATTGGTCATGATTCTACCCAACGCGAATGGATTAGCGCGGAATACGTAGTTCAGTATAGCAAACGTCGATATTGTATATAAAACGTATACTTACAAGTTTATGCGCTCGCGGGACTATAAAGTTCCTTGCTCGTAGATATCTCAAGAGAAATGCGTCATCTGTCCGATGCGGCTTACATTGCCCGCGTTCTGCAAACATTTGATTAATATAATTATACTAGCTAGCTTCAGCTTTTAATATCCCACTGCTGGGAATAGTCCTCTTTCCCCATGTAGGAGAAGGATCAGAGCTTAATCTACCATGTTGCTCCAATGCGGGTTGGCGGATATATTCTCTACTATGAGTAATGGTCACTATCAGGTGTACATGATAACAACTGGAACTGACGGTTTAACGTGCTCTCCGAGGCACGGTGAGGAGATCTACAAGGACTGCACAAACAACCAGGCCATGGCAAACATCTGTATGACCAATACACATGTTTGTCATGTGCGGGGATTGAACCCGCAACCGCCAGCGCAACAGCTACAAACCAGTTCTGTGACCGTTGCGCCAACGCGTCAATGTTATTATACATTATTAATAATATAATAATGTATATAATCTTATTTATTTTTTTCTTTGTGCCACTTTGCGGCAAACAAATATACTATATTCCGCCTGAGAATAAGCGAATAACGTAGCCTATGGACGCCTGAAGCTATAAGTATTCAAAGCGCGCGTACCGACCCTATCTGTTGTCAACGCAGCTGATCCTTCAGGCTACTTTACTTAGCATGGCACATGGCATGGAATCACATACATGGAACACCCCTAGAGAACAGTATTATTTTGTTATATATTCTAGGATTGAGGTACTTCATTATCTATGACGTTCAAGAGTTTAAAAAATGTTGTTAATTTAAACGGGACCACATGACAAGCACCACCTTGCGTTTAAAAAAATAATCATCGAAATCTGTCCAAGAGTTATGACGGTACACACACATAAAAAAAAACAAGTCGAATTACAAACCTACGCCTGTTGTGGAGGTCGATTGATATATGAGAGCAATTTTTTTAAATTTATTATTCAATCAAATGAAACCAGCTGAGTTAAACAATAACCCGCTTCAATAGGCGAAGTTATAAAAGTCATTAACTTCAATGTATTAACTTTTTACATTACAAACGTAGCCTGGTAGACGAATTTTTAAAATTAGTTCAGTTATTTTTGAGTTTCACGCTAATGTCCATCATTGTCATCATATTAGGATTAGGTTTTTCTTTTACTTGGTTTTTTTCCACACATAATATATGTGCAAATCCTTTTGTTCCTAGAATAAGTGTTTCTATTTTTCATTCTATAATGAAATAGTGTAAATACTGCTTGTGTTTTTTTTTAAGTATATTATATATATATATATAAAGCAAAACACATGAGTTCATGCCACTTTTGGCGTGAACTTTTGGAGGCCTATGTCCAGCAGATATATATATCGGTCGATTTGAGTAACCTCCTCCTTTTTTGAAGTCGTTGAAAATACTAGAAACGGTAACATATATAAGTAAGTAGGTACTTCAACATTTTATGCGTAGGAACAAGGAATTTTTGTACCAACACACGCCATATACTCGTACTACACTTATTTTCTACTCTTTGTATATTTGTGTAGTTTTAGTTCTAGTATTTATAGTATAAGTATTTATATTTATTTCTTATGCGTATGTACATACTCGTAGAGGTATATGTGATTTTACTACTGATGTAGGCGTGGGTAGTTAACGAATCGCGTATAAGAAAGTGGGCGTTATACGTTATTATTATGATTATAGGTTACTAAGAATAGAGTACTATTTATTTTGTTATTGTAAACTTCTTGATTATTTATTTAGGACACATAATAATGATTTAGTATTATTTAAAGCTTAATTATTATTTTTACATCTCTAATATTTTTGAGCAATGTATTTTACAAACCTGTAATTTAGTTTACTAGCACATGCTTGCATTACAGGTTCTCCTACAGTAAGCTCCCCGCTCCCCGCTTAAACAACTTCAAATATTTTTCGTCTTTTTTTTTGTTCTTCACATTTTGAGTAAATTTCCATTGAATCGTAAGCAATTAACGCTCAAGCAATGAATCGCTTGCAAGTGACGTGATCCGTATGCGAACCGATTCGTTAAAAATCTGATTTCGTAAATTACTGTTGTTAAAACTCGAACTCGTGAAATGATAAATTTGTTTGTTTCAATATAATAACCTATAATGTTTGCATTTGTGTGAAAATATTTAAAAAAATTACAAATAAAAATAATATCTTTTTTGTCTGTTAGTTATTTATTTATTTATTTATTTATTTATATGTATTTGGGAAACAAACAGTACAACATAACACAAATAATAAAAGATAACAACGATATATCGCACAGACCAGTTAAGTTTCCACCAATAACCAATACAAACAAGAAGCAGAAAGTAAAAAATGAGATACAAATTCAAATAATAATTCAAATAATCAAATACAATGTTGGAACTCATACAATTAAATTCTTAAAAATTAATTATATAAATAAAAATCATCAAATAATTTCTTAAAAATTAACTATATAGTTAAAAATTACCAATTAAATTCTTAAAAATTAACTAAATAAATAAAAATCATCGATCAAATTCTTAAAAATTCACTATATAAATAAAAATCATCAATTAAATTCTTAAAAATTAATTAAATAAATACAAAGTTTAATAATTTCTATTCATTGATATATTGTTATAGAAATGTTTGCAACTTTGCAGTCATCCCTCACACATATGTACAAAATCTATATTTAAAATGATAAATTGACGAACTTTTAAAAATAATATTTTTAGCAAGTTTCATATTAAGTAATAAATTATTTTTAAAAAACCGATTTCAAAGCAATCTTGATAAAATTAAAAAATCCTTCTTTTGAATTCATATAATTATAATATTTTTAACTTTTGGATGAAATAAGAAAACGAAGTAGTTTTGATTGTACTATTACCATTTTTAACGCTAAAATGTATCGTGATGTTTGTAATTATGCACAGAAAGTAATACGATGTACTTTCATATAGATGTAAATATTTCCGGTAGGTAGATTTTTTTTATATTTCTTTCCTTTTTTGTGAACCATTCTAGAAAATGTAGATTACATGTGTATAAATTATCAAATATTTTGTTTAGTCTCACGAACTATTTGTAACTAGCCCATATCCGTGACTTTCCACTTGCTTCTTTTTATATTAATGACGTATCAAACGTTCAAAGGAAAAAATGTATCAAGAATATCAAAAAACAAAATAGTACTTTACCAGCAAAACTTTTTCATAAATTCCTAGTACTTATAGATATTGTAACTAATGTGATAACTTCGATTTTTATAAACGTCAATTGGCAAATAATAGTAAATTGGCCAACTTAGGTACTTTTAAATTTATTCAGTAAATATTCCGTAATGTACGTACACCAGGCAAATGATACCATTTTATTTATATAGATTGTCAGTTGTCTGCTATATATTTCTCAGATAGTAAAAAGATAATTTTAAACTTTCTATAATAAAAAGTTCAAAAAGGCGTTAGAAACGTCCACGACTTTCTAGTTTAATAAAGGATGTCATTTGTTTTAAAGTGTGTGATTATTTGCCTATGGCTACAAAATGATATGATATATAATCTTAAGTATAAAATTCTCCTGTCACAATGTTAGTTACCATACTCCTCCGAAACGGCTCGACCGATTTTTATGAAATATTGTGTGTATGTCGGGTAGGTCTGAGAATCAGCCAATATCTAATTTTCATACCCCTAAGTTATAATGGAGGGGTTAAGGGGACTAATAATGTATATGGCAAAATAACGTTTGCAGGATCAGTAGTACATAAACAATTTACTCCGAAATATATATACGCACATGACTACCGAATGACAGCACCAAATTAGATCATTCTATTTTCTTTGTGTTTGTTATCGTCTGGACAAACTTTGTATAGGAAATTTTTTTTATAAATATCAATATATTCACGAAAAAAGGTGGCACGAAGTTCGTCGGTTAGTAATAATATTTTTTTTTAATTTAAAATAATGTTTGCTTGTTTTCACTAAAACAAGCAAACATAATTTGGTGTAGGGAAATAATATGAATTAGAAAAAAAACTTGAAAACGGTGACATACAATCGTAATACAGAAAAAAGTCGTCGCCCTGTAAATTATTTATGTTACAAGGTTTATGTAACATGTAGTTACCGGTGAAAAAATTAAATTAGAAAAAAAAATTTTCTTGGTTGTACAACTTAAGATTTTACATGTAGGTACTAAGAGAGGATAATTTACGAAGATCTTACCAAATATCATTTTTCTTAACTCCGTGATAGCTGTCGCCCTGGTAGCTGGATTTTCGTTGCATATTTCAGATGCCGCAGCCAGAAGCTCCGGATCCTCTTTAGTGTTTAATTCTGCTTCATACGCTATCTCGAGGAAACATTCATACATTCTGAGCTTCTAAGTGTTACTGTTTCTGTAAAAAATAAATTAACTAAATATACGTAGAAGTACAATAAAATTAAAATCAAGAATATATTAGGCTGTCAACTTTGGCTTTATTTGAACAATATGATAACATGAAAAGTTAATCCGATGAACGATCTCACTATTTTGTATTAGTTATATAGTCTAGTAATATAATAGTATTTGGATAGAAAAGACTACCCTTCTAAAAATATTACTTTACTAATATTGTAAAAATTACAACCACTTGGAATACTGAATTGAAATAAAACAGATTTTCTTAAAATTAACGTTCTAGTTAACTATATTGTACCAACATTACATTTCCAAACGATATTTACAAACGAGGTTGAATTTTTTGTGTAACTTAGTTACGTTTTATAAAACCCTATATTGTTGGCTTCTGAAGTGAAAACGCCGAATTTGACGCCGCGTTGGCGCAACGGTCACAGCCATGGATTGTGTCTGTTGCGCTGGCGGTTTCAGGTTCGATCCCCGCACATGACAAGTATTGGTGTTTGCCGTGGTCTGGGTGTTTGTGCAGTCCTTGTGAGTCTCACCACCGTACCTCGAAGAGCACGTTAAGCCGTCGGTCCCGGTTGTTATCATGTACACCTGATAGCGATCGTTACTCATAGTAAGGTATATATCCGCCAACCCGCATTGGAGCAGCGCGGTTGATTAAGCTCTGATCCATCTCCTACATGGGGAAAGAGGCCTTTGCCAGTAGTCGGATATTACAACTGAAACATGAAGTAAAAACAGGTATTTTAAGCCTTGAAAAGTCAATTAGACATAAACGAGTTGCTCGCTAAATTTTAAATCTTCAGCTATGTATCAATTTAAGAAATATGACGAAAAGATTAAAAGATTAGCTCACTAGAAAGAATTAAAAATATAATCATTTTTTCGTACACAATGACGTAATACATAACGACATAATCTTAACTCCAGCAAGCCATTAGAATACAGCAAAACGCGAAAGTGCTACCGTGTGTAGCTTTACCTTTTGCAATTTCGTTAAAGACATTCATTTTTGTATGCAATATAAATTTCCTTTCACTTAAGTTACCTTCGGTGTATTGATGCGTTGAAAATTTAAGAACAACGAGTACAAGGTCAAACTGATCGCTTCGAGAAACGTCAGTGAACTCTATAAATAACCTTAAACGCTTATATGTTAACTTAATGCTACATATACCGTTCAATTCCACCCTTGACACGTAGTAACAGACTTGTTACGGCTTGATAAACATTCTGCAAATCAAGTTTTATTTTTAAAATATTTGTCTGGTAACCTGAATTCGCATTTGTAATCAAGTTCATTTAATTAACTGACTTACTTATTTACCATCGTACAGAAATTATTGAAGTTTAACGCAATATTTAGTCAATAATTTTGTTGAGTCTTACTGAGTTTGTACAATAGTCATTTTTTATTTTTTTTCCGAAGACGGGCAGCAGCGTCAGCGGTGCGACAAAGCCAGCCCTGTCAGCCCAGGTCACCAACCCGCCTGCCCAGCGTGGTGACTATGGGCAACACATGTGAGTTCACGCCATTTTTGGCGCGAACTTGAGGAGGCCTATGTTCAGCAGTAGACTTTTTTTTAATATAAGTAATATACATTACACATTACCACGGGCTTTTGAACCCATGTCCTTTTTTATTTCTAAAATATGCATTTTTTTTAAATCAAGGTAGGCGTTACTCAGCAACATCATTGTTTAAATTAGACTAACTAATTGTCTCCAACAGAGACGTGAGTCCACCGACCGGTTCTTATTCTAACGTATGATACAATAGCAGTAGACTGCGATAGGCTGTAGTGATGAGTGACATTTTTAAAAACAGTAGTTGATAAATGTTCCACATTATATTTCGTTGAAACGATACATATAGTACTTATATTAAGGGTTATATAATTATGATAGAAAACTCCAATATGATATTTTGAAATCCGGGTTTTTTTTGGATAGAAATATTTGGGAAGGAATATATCTTATTTACCCATCTAATGGAGCGTTAACTTAAATCAGAGTTGGGAGAGATATCTTCTGAAGTGTAAATATTTTTTATATATATATGAGCAAGTATTCAATTCTAAAAATAACTATTAGGAACGAGCAAGTAAACGTAATTCGAAACAAACAATGATTGTACGTTTTGTACATACGTGACTTTGCTTTAAAAATTCTTTACCTCACTCGACGTGTCTTCAAGGTAAGTAAATAAATATGTGCTGTTACTGTCGTGGATTCAATTCCAGTTCGAAATAAATGTTCTTAGATACACTATCAATACATAAAACGCCTCACACACAATAGCTACTATGCCATTAATGTTGGTCTGTACGTTTGTCTTCCATGTTCCCAGATCTCCGAAAAAAATACATCCTGGAAGAAGCGTTGAATGTGAATTCAAAAATGAATTAGTACTGATTTTAAAAATACAAAGTGAATAACCTTTTTATAAGTGACGTACTAGCTTAATGGCATTATGTATAGAACGCAAGGTACTATTCGGGTCAAGAGTACCTAGAATCACGTTTTTTAAATAAAAAAAGGTGTTTTTTGTGATGTACATAATTAACCAGTACTTACGACTCTATTAGTATCAATTTTTTGCAACATTGTACAACTTTTATGACTACTGCTATGTTCTTTTGAATAATAATGCTAGGTTTTATAACCGAAAAATATATCTCTTATACTATTAAACGAGCAATTCTTGTATATATATATATATATATATATATAATCTGGATCTCGGAAACGGCTCCAACGATTTTCATAAAATTTAGTATATAGGGGGTTTCGGGGGAGATAAATATGTCTAGCTAGGATTCATTTTCAGAAAATGTCGTTTTATCCCTGTTTTTAGGGAGTGAAAAAAATATCGTTAGAATACGAAGGTAAATTTCGGATCTGTCAAGTTAGTTGCAATAGCTCGGTGGGAAATCGGCCAGTCGGGATCAACCGAGAAGATCATGGTTCAAATCCCCATGTCCCTGATCAATTATTTTTTCTTTTTTTTTCTAATTGCACTCGTTATTTTTTTATTTAAATAGGCAGTTCTTATTTTTTATTATTATGACAGTGAAATCGAAAAATATTATTCATGTTTTATCATTATTAATTTTTAATAATTTTTTATTTTTATTTATATTTTTTATTATTGTCGGTAAAAAAAAAATTATTCATATTTTATAAATATGTAATTCGTAAATATGATTTTCAAAAAAACGCGATTTGTTGGAGCGCCTATCAGTTTTGAGAAACAATTACACTCAATCTTGTAATTGTGTGTGACACGCGTTGGCGCAACGGTTACGCCATGGATTGTACCTGTTGCGCTGGCGGTTGAGGGTTCGATCCCCGCACGTGACAAACATTTGTATTGGCCATACAGGTGTTTGCCGTGGTCTAGGTATTTGTGCAGTCCTTGTGGGTCTCCACACCGTGCCTCGGAGAGCACGTTAAGCCGTCGGCCCCGGTTGTTATCATCTACACCTGATAGCGATCGTTACTCGCTTAGTAAGGAAAATATACGCCAACCCGCATTGGAGCAGCGTGGTGGATTAAGCTCTGATCCTTCTCCTACATGGAGAAAGAGGCCTATGCCCAGTAGTGGGATATTACAGGCTGAAGCGTTGTAATTGTGTATTTTGTATCAATTTTTAATTTAACGTTATTTTTTATTTTTATTTTGCGTTTATTAATTATTTTAAAAAAAACCGACTTCAGTTATATCGACAAGTAATACAACGTAGGTATACGAAAAAATAGTCAAGAAATACGCATTATCAAAGATTACTCCAAAAGTTGTAATCAGATCTCGATGAAATATGACCACATGATAAACATCGGCTTTCGATTAAGTTAAAAATCATCAAAATCAGTACACCCAGTAGTATGTTAAGTATTATGTAGTTAATATTAAGTTATGCGGATTTTCGAGAGTTTCCCTTGATTTCTCTAGGAAGTTATCCCCGAACATACATGAAAATATATATATACTAGCGACGCGCTCCGGCTTCGCACGGGTATAAAATATAATTATAGCCTATGTCATTCACTGAAAAATGATTAAAATCGATCCAGCCCGCATGCGTTAACTTTTGAGTAAAAGCCGGCCGGAACTGCCGCAAACGTTACGTATCGCAATTTTTCAATTTATAAAATCTTCAAAAATATTCTTTTAAATCATATGCTGTAAAGGGCCATATAGATCTATATTAAATCAACAATGTATTTAAGGTATTTAATTAGATAAGGATTAATGCTGTATTGGTTAAAATCGCTTTGAAAATTAGCCATTATTTGTCGTAAAAAGTATTTGACAAAAAAATGTTATTGTGGGGTATCCATAAGAGATAGACATATACCATAGCGGAGCTTTCTGTAGAACTTTTCAATGTTTATAATACTTAGTACATTATTTTGATAAATCTCGTAGGGTTCAGGCTGCGTTTGCAATGTAAGCGGAAAAAATGTAATTATTTACGACATCACATTAGATACCTCAAAAATAACAGTATTTTTCCACTATTTAATGGATGTTATTATACATATAAACTTTCCTCTTGAATCACTCTATCTATTAAAAAAAAAACACATCAAAATCCGTTGCGTAGTTTTAAAGATTTAAGCATACATAGGGACATAGGGACAGAGAAAGCGACTTTGTTTTATACTATGTAGTGATATATATATATATATATCGCACCTTCGGTGCAACAAAGTCAAAACAGCTCATTTCTTAATTTTACAGGAGAGGACTTTTTTTTTGGCTTTTACGTCCTCAGTTCTGGATTACTATTTATAGTAGGTTTGAAATCTTTATAAAATTAATAGTTTACTTTCTTTGCGATAGTTTAAAAATCTTATATTAAATTATCAAAAAGTCCTAATAAAAGACATAACAAAAAAAGTGTCCTGAATTGTGACTTTGTTGCACCGAAGGTGGGATATATATATATTGAGTTTCCTTCAGCCGAATTGAGTAACCTCCTCCTTTTTGAAGTCGGTTAAAAAAAGACTTCATCCAAACCGGCAGCGAATCATTTTAACTCTCTCTTCTACTACTAATCCTTCACGATTTACTAAAAATACCGAGCTGGGCTCGGTCACCCAGGTACTTATATTAATTCGCTAAAGTTTAAGATGTATGCCTCTCTTTTTAGAAAAACCTCATAATTACTCCATATAAACTATATATCATTTTATAGATAATTACTTGCTCTACCGGTATCTATAACTGAAAAACTTACACTATTTAAAAAAGAACGTTAGGTAGAATTAAGAAAAAGGAAGGCTATTTTTTTTTCAAATCAACGCAGGTGAAACCGCCGGGCCCAGCTAGTAGTATATCATTATTTTAATATACTTATAATCATAGGTAAGCCAGCCCCTGTTTTTAACCAAATTGTTCAATTGTTTGGCTATATTCTTTAATGCCGTAACCACACATCATCCGTAACAACACAGCATTTCACCACGATCGCCCGTTGACCCGCTGATTCAGAGCCTATATTAGAGTAGGTGGCAAACAATTTGAACGTTTATTATAAAACTACGTATTTGAAATTGTTGTTTAAAATATTAACAACACCCCAACCAGGTTAAAATGCACTTTCACTGATTTTCGAAATAAAATTCTTATTTTATTATTTGTTTTGGTTATAAGATAAATAGGGCTAGATAAACACAGGTAGCAATAACTCGGTAATTTGACAATAAAAAAATTGAGTTAAATACCATTTAAGAAACTTCATGAAGCAGGCATGTTTTTTAAACTATAGGCCACCTATGTCCCCTATGTTTTTCTATACCACAGGTGCTCAAACTTTATTATAAAAAAATCGAATACACTATTTTTCATTTTTAAGTATTTAAAAAAAAGAAGCTGTTGTGGCTAGAAATATTTTGTAATGCGCGTTAGCAAGGCCGATTATCCACGGTTATTTCCAGAGAAAATCAATTCGTTATTACTGAATTTGCAGCCATAGTGCCCAAAAGTTTGAACAAAGGTATCGAATTTCGTACTTAATTTTTTTTTTAAAAATCCTAGACCGTTGCAGATAGATTTTTTTTCTGGGTTAGCCCTGTGCCCCTCCACAAGCATCTGCGGGGTTATCCATTAATTACCGGACAACCTGTATATAAGATTATATATAGTGCTCGACTCGTGACTGAAATAAAACGATAAACTTTGCAGGGTAATGTAATCAAACAATTAATACATTTCAAACCGATGCGACTTGATATGTGGGAAGTGATATGATAAAATTTTAAATCACGATTGAATTAGTAACATCCCACTGCTGGGTATAGGACTCTTTCTCCATATTGGGGAAGGATTAGAGCTTAATCTACTGTGCTCCACTGTGGGTTCGCGCATGTATTACCTACTATGAGTAACGATCATATTTATGATAACAACAGGGACAGCTTAACGTGCTCGGGGCACTTTGAGGAGACCCAAAATTTTAAATACCTTTCACTAATTAGTAATTTATTTATATATAGTTTTACTAGTAAATATATTTTTTATCAAAAAGAGTATTTGAACCAATTCTACTTCACCTTGACCTCACGTCTGTAAGTATATAATAAATCATCAAATAAATAAATAAAATATCGTGTATTGCTTAAATTACCTTTATTAGCTTTTCCTTAACATTTTTCGTGTTTTAATTTACGTAATATTATTAATCTAGTTTGAATACACATAAACGGCATTACATCATGCTGATTTATTAATTAATAATTTTGATTATAATTTGATTGATAGGCAGTACAATAAAACAATAATTCGTTCAAAATCGGTTCACAAACGATGAAGTTATCCGCGAACATACATAAAAAAAGTATAATATATACGGTCAAATTGAGAAACCTCTCCCTTTTTTTGTTGGTTAAAAATATATTACATTATTACTACACAAATAAATGTGTTACTTGGTCATAATAATAATATATTCTTTATTGTACACCAAAATATAAACAAACAGTAGTAATTACAAAAAAAAAAGATGTACAAAGGCGATCTTATCGCTGAAGGGCGATTTCTTCCAGATAACCTTTGGGCACAGGACATGATATAGTAGTGACGGATAGGAAGTGTACAATATTCTTAAGGATGAATAAAAATAGTTTATGATAGATTTATTAATTCATACAAATACACATATAAGTACAAATATCTATACATAAATAATCAAAATAGTATTAATATACGTGTATAAATGTAAAATATATATTGATAATATAAAATATGCATGTTAAAATTCTGAATTTATCTATAATAACAAAATGAATCGCTAAGTGTATGATTGGACTAATTTGCCTAATACTTTTGTTAAGTTTTCTAACACATTCGTAAAAGGTTCTTACAGGAAGAAATTTTACAAATTAATTGGCCAAAAAACTTCAAAAATTTAAGAAAACAACAATTATTTAAACTTTACGCATTTTATAGGTTGGCAGACGGGAAGTCTGCCGGGTTAACTAGTTTACAATGTAAATAAATATATCACTGACACATTTGTGGTTAGCGAATTAAGAAAAAAATCCTCATTAATAATTATGTTGACAAAATCCTAATAATGCGTCAACATTAAATTTAAATTCGTCCATTGATACAAGTAAATACTAGTATGAGGAAATAAATAAATCCTTGAGATCTATATACGTAAGTAAATGAGTAGTGTTGTCTTTGATGCACGTATAAATAGTGTGGTGTGATTTCTCCATAGTACTGTCAGTTCAATACACTGTCAGTCACTGTGTAACACACTGTGTTAGTTAACACACAAACATAAACACATACTTAATCACATTCACACACTTATAAAATGCAAATTACTTACTAACAATTTTTATCTTTTGTAAATTTGTTTCATATTGTTACCGTTTATGTGAAAACGTAATCCCATAACAAGTATTCCTGATAACTTGTTGGGAAGACTCCGTGTAGCTAATATTTAAATATAAATATAAATATCTTATAACTAGCCCTTTTTATTTAGTTTTCGTAATAATTTTAGCGCGGGTGAGGTAACTCATAACAGTGCCTCAAAAGAGAACCTATAACAATACCGGGGATCCTAAATTACCAATAACAAAGATATTACTTAACCCATTTGAGCTAGTGACCATGAAATATAAAAAAAAAATTGAAAAAAATTTGTACGCAGAACGACTTTGTTTCTATTGCCCTACAGTTGTCTATAGAATAATATCCCGAGTAGAAATTTTTTCGTCTTCCTTAGAAGGACCGGACCAGGCATGCCTGATCAGGACTAGATAAGACATGTAACGCAGATGATTTGTCTGGACCTGATCAGGATGAGATGAGATTTCCTGATCTGGACCCGATCAGGAAATCTCATCTCATCCTGATCAGCCGGTTCGGTCCGGTCCTTTTACCTTTTTTCTAGTCGGGATACGTATACTAGCTGACGATGGCGCGAGCATTCCTGTACGAAGGGACCGAACCCTATACCTGGTATGTACGCAAGAGGAGAAGAGATTGCTGACTGACCAGGAATACGGGTCCGGTGAGGGATCGCACGTTTTAACCATCCATGAGGCGCAGGGCCAGACCTATGAGGACGTCATCGTCCTCCAGACAAATACAAGGAGGCTCAAGATCCACGACAGCGTTTCGCACGCTGTAGTCGCGGTGACTAGACACACCAACACCTGTGTCTATTACACCGACGACCGTGACGATGCAATTGGTCGCTTTGTGGCGAAGGCAGCGGAAGCTTCTAAAAAAGACATCCTCGAGCACAGCCTCAGGATGGCGATTCACCACAGGGATGCCGCCGTTATTGAGGGTGTGCTCGAAATGCTAAAACCTGCTGTGGTGTGAAGACAACACAACAGAATTGTAGCACACTTATTTGTAAGAGTAAATTGTATTTTAATGTAGGGAAAAAAATAACAAAATACTAGGTTAAGTGTATATTGTAAGTAGGCCAAGTAGGTCATAAGTGTACATATACGTTAACTAGAAAATAAGTGTACATATATTATAGATAGCAAGTAAGTGTATATATAAACATAGATAATAATGACAATAATAATTAAAGTAAGGCGCAAAAAATAATAAAAAAAAAAATTAAAACATTAAAATAGGGCTATCGCCTTTTTGCGGAACTGAGATGGCTATTCCCGACATACGAAACAGAAAGAGTGCGTCAGCTGAGCGCGAAATAAGTAAACAAGCGAGTGTTTTGCCTTCTCTGTCGCCCCAATGTAATAGTAAAGTCGAGACAGCGATTACAAAACAATCTGCATCGACTGAGTGCAACAACATATGTGAAAAAGCAGTAGACGTGCCATCTCTGTCACCCCGCTGTAATCATAATATCGAAACAGCGATGACAAATCAACCTGTCACGGCGACCTCTCCTATGCGCGCGATCATGATGACTCATGAACGGAGCACGGTAAATAGCCGATGGCCCAAGTCAAAGACGTTTTCCGAAAGCGTAAAGGATAAAGGAGAATGGAAAAAACAAGATGTAACAGACGAATGGAAAACCAAACAGCGGAAGCGATTAAGAAATAGACTGATAGGTATCGAAGGGAAAGCAAACGTACAACCGAATGAGAAATTCCGGGCGGCAAAAATCATGGATGCCCTTTTTATAAATAATGTGGACAAAGATACCACGGAAAAAGATATTCTCGACTATATTAAGCAAAAAACTAATGTTCTTGATATAACATTAAAAAAGATCCAGATGCAAAAAATAAGACCCTATAACGCTTATAAAATTTTTGTACCACACACCAAGACACAGATGTTTTTGAATGATGACTTGTGGCCGGAAGGAATAACGTTTCGTCGCTTTGTGTACTTTAATAGGGATAATTATAATCAGGGAGAAGACAAGAAATTAAATAAGTTTAATGGATAAATGCACTAATATGATAACCTTTAATTGCCGATCCGTTATGAGGTCGATTGAATGTGTGAGAGGTTTGTGCAAATCAGCTGATATAATAGCCTTGCAGGAAACATGGTTGCTACCACAGGATATCCCATTTTTGGGCAGCATTGATCCGGACTTTCAGTACACAGGAAAATCTGCGGTTGACACGGGCGCTGGTATCTTGCGCGGGCGGCCTTACGGGGGTGTTGCTTTAATGTGGCGAAAAAGTAAGTTTAGCTCAGTGTCGGAGGTGCGGTGTAAAAGTGATCGGTTAACGGCTATTAGAATAGAACTGGCGGATCGCCCGCTATTAGTGTTCAGTGCCTATATGCCGACAGATACGGCCGATTATCATAATATTATAGAATATACGGAATGCCTTAGTGAGGTTGCGGCAATTGGTCAGGAATGTGACATTGACTTAGTGTTTGTGCTGGGTGACTTTAATTCACACCCAGGAGCTCGGTTTGGAGAAGAGCTAAAGAATTTTTGTACAGAACAGAATTGGAAGTGCGCGGACATTGAGATTTTAGGACTGAACTCGAATTCACACACGTATGTAAGTGACATTTCCTATACTAAACGTTGGTTGGACCACTGTGTAGTGTCGGAGGCGGGATGGAAAGCAGTTGTAGATGCTAAGATACACTATGATGTTTACTGGTCAGATCATTACCCATTACAAATTAAATGTAATTTAAATACAATTAGGAGTGAGTTTGTTTGTAATAATATTAATGAAAATAATGATGTTATATGGGGGGAAAGAAATTTGGAAGAGATAAAATTATATCATGAGCAGTGCGATATTTTGTTAAAACATATAGAGTTTCCTGAGGTGTTAAATCAGTGTAGTAATATTAGTTGTTGTAATCAGGAACATAGGGTTATTATTGATAGTTTGTATAGTAATATTGTTAATGTATTAAAAATTGCATCTAGTCGAAGCTGTAGTAAAAATAAGAATAAGAGAAAAAAACATGTTGTAGGATGGAACAAGCACGTTAGGTTAGCACATCGGGACGCGCGATGTGGGTTTCAGGACTGGGTTCTATATGGTAGGCCTAAAACGGGAGATATATATAACAACATGGTCTATACTAGAAAAGTTTTTAAGGAAAGATTGAAATGGTGCCTAGATAATAAAGAACAGATACAAATGGACATGATAGCTTCACATCATTATAATAAAGACTTTGGGAAATTCTGGAAACAAACGAGTAAACTGAATCCCAGGTCGCGAGTTCCGGTTAGTGTGAACGGTGTTAGCGAGCCCTCTGAAATTGCAGAGCTCTTTAAAAACCAGTTTAAAGTAGAATCTGTACTTGTTCCATCGGAGGAATATTCATTGAATCTGGGAGATGATTCCAAGTTAGTTGAACAGGTGGTATTTTCTGAGGTAGAGGTAAAAGCAGCTATAAAGAGCATAAAGCGCGGGAAATCACCTGGACATGACTCCCTAAGCATTGAACATGTACAGTATGCGGGTGAGCATATGTCTAAGGTACTGGCGTTGTTTTATACTGCTTGCGTGTGTCACTCATACCTACCTGAGGAAATGATGAGGACCCTGGTGGTACCTATTGTGAAAAACCGTACAGGGGATGTCTTTGATAGACGTAACTATAGACCCATATCATTGGCCACCATCATTGCAAAAGTACTGGACAGTGTGCTCAGTAGCCGATTGGATACGCATCTAAATCTGCATGACGCACAGTTCGGATTTAGACCCGGACTGTCCACTGAAAGTGCAGTGCTGTGTCTTAAGCATACTGTCCAATACTATACGAACAGGAACACACCAGTTTATGCGTGTTTCCTGGACCTTTCAAAGGCCTTTGATTTGGTGTCTTACAATAAGCTGTGGCATAAATTAAAGACAGAGACCACACTACCTGAAGGCCTTATACGTCTATTGAAGTACTGGTACGGTAACCAGAATAACATTATTAGTTGGGCGGGCTCGCTGTCGGAGCCATACAGGCTGGAATGTGGGGTAAGGCAGGGAGGAGTGACCTCGCCGAAGCTTTTTAGCTTGTATGTGAACCGTCTGATTGAGGAGCTGAGCAGCACCAAAGTCGGATGCTCTATTGATGGTACATTTGTTAACAATATAAGTTACGCTGACGACATGGTGCTGCTGAGCCCTTCAATCAAAGCCCTTAGAAAATTATTAGGGATCTGTGAGAGGTATGCAGTGGCTCATGGCCTTAGGTATAATCCCGAAAAGAGCGAAATGCTTATATTTAAAGCAGGTAATAAATGTTATCCCACAGTACCGTCGGTAACAATAAGTGGCACCTCGCTTAAAATAGTAACAAAGTTCAAGTACTTGGGGCATTGGGTAAATGCTGACCAGAGCGATGATATGGACATGGAACGGGAACGTAGGGCGCTGGCGGTCAGAAGTAACATGCTTATCCGCAGGTTTGCAAAGTGCACAAATGAAGTTAAAATAACTCTATTCAGAGCATACTGTCAATCTTTTTACACTTGCAGCCTGTGGATTAAATATACTAAGAAGGCCTACAGCGTCCTGCGTGTCCAGTATAATAATGCGTTTAGGGCGCTGTTGGGGCTCCCGCGACACTGCAGTGCCTCGGGGATGTTCGCAGAGGAGCATACAGATGGCTTTTATGCAATTATGCGTAAGCGTGTGGCATCTCTGTGGAGGCGGATACGCGCGAGCACCAACAGCATCCTGCGTACAGTTGCGGACCGGTTTGACGGATCCATAATAAAACATTGGATCACCATGCATGTTATGCCGTCGGACCGAGCCGCTAAATAAATTAATAACATTAGCATGATAGGTACATACGATATGGATGAAAGCCACGAAGAGTGAAAGGAGGATTGAATGATACTGATTAACTTGATATATATATTTTTTCATGTCTATTTTGTGTTCTGTGTGTTTTTAATTCATTGTATTTAACTCCTTAATTATAAATTGTTAATAATGATAATGAAATGGTAAATAAATTAATAATTAAATTATAATTCACATTAATATAATATTTAAAAAAGGGAATGCACATTTTAGTTGTTTTAAAATTGTTGTTATTATTATTAAGAAATATTATTATAGTTATTGTTAATTCAAAATTTATTAAAATGTAATTATTTAATTATTTAAATGTAATTGTACTAACATTAGACTATAAGCATCATTGTTACTAACACTATATGGGCTAGTCCCGAAATAAAGATTATTATTATTATTATTATTATAAAAAATAAAAAAGTCAATGTCTTTTTGCATGTAAGATATCAATTAAGTTAGCATAATTTTGGTCAGTGGGCTCACGTCTACATTAGGGATACTAAGATAGAATAATTAGTTCTCTTAATGTAAGCTGCAGTAGTGTACCAAGTTAACGATCAGTAACAAAACTAAAAATATGAATAACAAAAGCACGGGCATTATAAGCCCGTGGACATAACTTTATATATAAAAATAATAATTTAAAAACACATTTTGCATTTGGTATATATAGTAACAGTGCCAGCCCGGATTTAAGCCGCGACTGGCTCGTATCGATTCACATGTTTTATTCATTGGGCTATAATCAGCTAATGCTTCATGTTATGCTATTTAATTGATTATTTTTTTTGTAACCGTTAGTTTTAAGCATACTGTACATTTATTTAATTTTTAATGTACACCATAAATACATTTTGAACAAAGTTTAAAGATAGTTACAGATTATGTTGTACAATGGACGGACTTACGCCGATTAATTATTTCTACTAGACAAAAACACAACAAGAAAGTAAATTTTATATCGCGAGCGGGTAGGTGATGTAGTTTGTGTATGTGTACGGAAGACTTTGTTACGATAGCACTACAGATGTTTACAGTGGCGTATTTTAAGTTTTAGTGCTCTGGGCCATTTTAATTTACCGCCCCGTAAATTGAGGGAATAAGGTAAAAAAGCAGCGTATGTATTAGGGATGTGTTAAAAAAACCTTTTTTTAAGCCTCCCCCATATTCCATTAAAATAATCGAGTCAAGGGAAATATCTGGAATATATTTCCGTTGATCCTTTGTTTATTTATACATTATTGTAAAAAATCAGTTATTTTTTTCACATCATCCCTAGTACGTATGTTTGGCTGGCGCCGTCCCTCGTGCTAAACTTCCATCGCCCCTCCTAGGATGCCGCCCAGAGCCATGGCCCTTTTAGCCTTTAGGGTAAATAAGCCCATAGTTGTTTAAAGTGTATCATAAACGATAACTCGACTTCTTCTTCTCTTTCTAAAAATAACTCGACTTCTAGGCAGTGTATCAAGATTAAACATGCACCAGATTTTAATGGAAAACCACAAGGGTCACAACCGTTAAAAACCCGTATTTTTTTTAGAAATTTTTTTGTGTTACGTAAAATTAAGTACAGGTTCAGGTATACCTACGAAGTTTGAACTAAAAGGGACTCCAAGCTAAAGAGATATAAAAATATAATCTTTGAGCAACTGTGAATTTTAGCAAAATGGTTTTTACAACCCTAATACATATTTTCTGTTTTATTTAAATATTTTTAAATGATATTAATTTAACACACGACTTTCTTTGTGGATTTTATAACGGATGCAATAAAAAAAACCTGGGTCGTTCCTAAAGAAATTTCACTCGGGTATAATGAGTATCGGAGGTGGCACCAGGGTAATGACCCCTGCTAGGGCTTACCCACCTAAGCAGAAAGGTGTAGCTTACAGAGTAGTACCCCAACAACAAAAAATTTTGAGCAAAGTGGGCTAACAAGTTCAACGACATATACAGAGCATTTGTATGATACTTTGTATAGGTACTATATCTGAGTATTTTTGTTTCATTGTGGACAACGCGTTGACGCAGCTGTCACAGTAGGTAACTGGCTGATATGCAAGCGATTGCGTGTTAGATCCTTACACACAATAAATACTTGTATGTTATTATTGTCATGCAGATGTTTCGTGACGTGATCTGGGCGTTTGTATTTGTATCGTATGCACCCGCGACCTCGACAAAAGAATTCATACCTTACAGGGGACTGTTCAGAGTGAACCATTTATCTACTTATAGGCAGGATAATGCTTAAATGCCTCGTAGACAAGTACGAATACAAAGAAAGGAATATTTTAAACCAAAGTTATAAAACAGACGTTTAACCATAATTTGTAGTACAATTTTTCGAGCATCAAAACACTATTTACCGTTTAATTTAAAGCATTGGTTTGTATTTCTGTATGGACGTGTCCAGAATATTTGATAACCCAGAGAGGTCGTTGTTCGATATTAGTCATTGCATTAGGTATGTTACGGAGCTCCGTAACACTAACCGAAGCTATCAAATAATCCGAAATAATTTTTTGTTCATTGACATCGAAATAATATTATTCATAAATTGTACCTGTGGGCTGCTTTTCCTGTTCCATTGATAGAACAGTATTAATAACGATAACGAGTGTACGCGTATATTTGTGTGCGTGCAAATTAAAAAAAACACAATAAATAAGATGAAGATGAAACTCGAAATTATAAATATTAGTAGTTTATAACCTGTGTTGTTGTAAAATATATACAGACACAATATCAGTTATCGTACTTGTATACGTATTTATTTAACAAAACACCTAAAATCGAATACGGTAAATTTGAGAATTGAGGTCATAGTAGCAAAAATAAAAGTGGGTATAGTTCAATTGGTAAATCTTTAGTTAAGTGGGCTCCAATTTATGGGGTCCTGGGGGAAGAGGGGGTGAAGGGAGGGGGGAGGGTGGGTTTTTTACCCCCCTCGTAGTGTGCTTTTCGCGTAAACCCCGTGGTTTCGAAGATATCGTGTTTGAAGTTTTGAGGTTAACTTTACGTGATTCAGAGATATTACAATACCTTAGAGCTCCGCGTCTGACTCCACCTTAACTCCGGTGCTGCGGGAAGTGCACTCATATGCTCTGTTCACCAACTTTCACACTTTATTTTCGAACAAATTTACGTAAAAACGATCTCGATTGCAAGATCAACAAACGATACGAACTGACGTTTAACGACTAACAAATAGACACCGTTGACCAAAATAAGGCGTCACTTAGCATTTCCTTTAAAACACAAAGCTTTAGATTAGGAAAAACCGAATTTCGGGACCGTGGGGGGAAGGGGGGGGGGCGCTACCCCTGGTACCACTGTCACACCTCAGAACCCCATGGTTATGGAGATATCCATGGTTAAAGTTTTGAGGTTAGAAGAAGAATTTCGAAAGTTAGAGGAACGCTTGGCTCCGGCGCTGCGGGAAGTGCAGCCCTTCCGCCCTTGCGTGCGAAAGCACGCTCACTCATGCTCCGTTCCGCAGCGGAGGCTGGTCGCCTTCGGCGACCAGCCTCAGCCGCTCCTCTACGCATTCGTTCGCGCGCTTTCGCACGGCGGGCGAGGGCTGCCCTCCCTCCGCGCCTCCGCGGCACAAAAAAAACACTCTAGGGGTAGGACAGACCAAGACCACGTGGACAGTGGGGTGCTCCGATTCGGTTTTGGGTATTTTTCGAATTTCTAAACCTATATTCTAGCACGCAATGTTACTAATTTTATTAGAATATTATGTCTGACGCGTTATTTTGTTTAAAAGTGTCGATTTGTCAGTCGTTAAGCGTCAGTTCGTATCGTTTGTTGATCTTGCAATCGAGATCGTTTTTACGTAAATTTGTTCGAAAATAAAGTGTGAAAGTTGGTGAATGGAGCATATGAGTGCACTTCCCGCTGCACCGGAGTTAAGGTGGAGTCAGACACGGAGTTCTAAGGTATTGTAATATCTCTGAATCACGTAAAGTTAACCCCAAAACTTCAAACACGAAATCTTCGAAACCACGGGGTTTACGTGAAATGCACACTACGGGGGGCTAAAAAACCCACCCTCCCCACCTCCCTTTACCCCCCCACCCCCATTTCACCCCATAAATCGGAGCCCACTTAACTAACGAATGACCGTTCAATTTAAACATTCAAGAAACAAAAAAAATGTGATCAACAATGCAGTTTACGATACGGTACTTACAAAAATATCGTTTACATGACTAAAGCATGACGATGATTATTTAAACATATAAAGGCAACAGGACCTTTTACTATAGGCAGTAATCAAAACATCAGCTGTTACAATTATTATCATATAGCCATTTACCGTAATATAAAATACGTTTACTTACATGCAGTTAAAATCACAAAACCAATTTGTATAATTAGTTTAATTTCAAAACACAATGGTACATGACGTTCAAGAAATAAAATAAAAAAAGTTATTAAAAGCACATCAACAACGCATCATCACAAGTCACAACACCACACCGCTCGAAAGACAACACAAAAATAATATCTTTGTCTAATCGTGTACACCCACAACCGAAACAGTATACATTCGATTCGCCTCAATTTATTCGGGAAAAACAACAAATATTTAAGTAAAGATTTAAAAAATTAAGAATATTTAAGTAATTAAAAAGTTAAGAATTCTCTATCACTTTGTCTGGTGTTTCTCGTTTGAAAACAATAGCACGATTTCACTTGGTTGCTTTTTAAAAATACTGTCGTGTGTCAAATGACATTGCTTGCCTACTACTGACGCAATACTGTCGGTCATTAATAATTTATATCGATGCGTAACAGCCAAAAAGGGTTAAGCGACATTTTTCGAGAAACTGTTAATAAGATCAAACTATATATATAACTCAGTTTCTCAAAAAATGTCGCTTAACCCTTTTTGGCTGTTAGGCATCGATATATAGACTAGAGTGACTTGCTGTAATGCACTAGTAGGTACGTAATTATTTTTTTGTTAAAACCTATTTTAATTAATCTACTAATCTTAGAATATAATTGTTACTTTTTTACTCTGTTAATTAAAAGTTATAAATATTTGTGAATCAAAAAAGGTTCAAAATGAATTGCTGTCAATTCTTAAAAAGTAATTAATTTCGACTAAGAAGAAATATTTTTAATCGATGTAATATATACAATTTGATATATCAAGCCTAAATACTCGTATTTTATTTATGCCGAAACCAAATCATACTTGTGCAGTGAACGAGCAACAGTTGTGTAAGATCTTATAATATCGGCTCGAGACGAGGCCACTCTTCTCGCCTTGACTTGAACCTTTAGTCATAACCGGTTGGTTTTATGTTCGCCTGGTACTTAACTTTTCGTTGCGTGTTATTTGGATTAAAATTTTTCCATAAGGTGTTTTAATTAATTTGCTTGTTATTATTATTATTATTATTTTTTAATTATTTATTTATTTAATTTCATTAATTTAAATCAAATTCTACACAGTACAATTCTGTACGAAGTTAACTTACAACGTTATTAAGATTTGAAATTTGACTGCAAATTAAGCTAGGGATTGACTGTTAACCTGTGTTTAGGATATCAAATAGCAATGAAAGCCATAATTTTGGTTATTTTTAGTTAAAATAATGTACAGATTATAAATTTTTGTTTTTAACCGACGTCAAAAAAGGAGGAGGTTACTCGATTCGACTGTATATACATATATATATTCTTTCCAATATATATATATATATATTGGAACGAAGTTCCTTACGGCAGGCTTGACATTTGGCTAGGCAACCGAACTGAAAAAAATGTGATACTAAAACCGTAATAAAAATATATAACGGAAGTGACGTAATATTAGCCACACGACTGTATAATATGACGTTTGTAAAACTAAAATTATTTATGTAAGTTATACTGTCGACAAAAATAAATAAGACATATGTTTTTTATTTCACTTAATAGTTTGAATTATTATTATTATTATTATTTTGTTTGATTTATTTTATTTTACGATTTTTGTTATTTTCTAAAATACTAAATTTCCTTAATACTTTTCTGTACTTAATTAAAAACCCATCAACAAAATTAAAAAAAAATCAAGAACTGGAAAATATATATAAAATTTAATATTATTTTTTTCAAATTGTGTTGCTTCTATACTATCCGAAGGAACTTCGTTCCTACCTGGTGTCCCATGACACCACATAATTTTACTTTATTTTTATGTATCTGCCAGTGAAAGTCCCGTCAAAATCGGTCCAGCCGTTTCAGGGATTAGCCGGAACAATCAGACAGAGGTTATTTTAATATAACAAACAGACACCCTAATTTTCTTTATTTCTATAGATAATATAAATGATTATAATAAGTTCAATGTACCTTTGTTACATTGCCGCTACAATTCTTCCGCTATTTCAAAAACTTGGTCCATTGGTCGCATTTGTAACTAAAAAGACGACGCCTTTGGCTTCTTTGTTTACAGCTAGCTCTTGATCCTGGATTTATTTTATTTATATTTTTAACCAACTTCAAAAAAAGGAGGAGGTTACTCAATTCGACGCTACATAATTTTTTTTAGAAAGGAGATATCCCTAGTTTGGTACCATGATGAGAAAAAAAAGATCTGATGATGGGATCCCAGAAAAATCGAGGGAAACTCTCTAAAATCCGCATAACTTTTTACTGGGTGCACCGATTTTGATAATTTTTAATTTAATCGAAAGCCGGTGCTTATCATGTGGTTACATTTAAATTTCATCGAGATCTGATTTCAACTTTTGGAGTAATATTTGATAATGCGTATTTACTTGACTATTTTTTCGTCTACCTACGTTGTATTACTTGTCGATATACCTGACTAGAAAAAAGGTCAGGCTCAACCAGATCATGTATCTGGACCAGAACAGGATAGAATGAGGCATGCCAGATCCGGCAAGCTCTATCAAGACCAGGTCTGGTCCAGACAAGGATAGCCTGATATAAAATATAATCAAGTATGGTAAGGCATACTGGATCAGGACCCGGTCTGGTCCAGATCAGGATAGCCTGATGTAAAATATAATCAAGTATGGTAAGGCATACTGGATCAGGACCCGGTCCGGTCCAGATCAGGAGAGCCTGAAAGAAATACGCGAACAGAGCCTGAATCGCGCTATTAATGTTTTTAAGCGCACTTAGTATATATACAGTTATCAGGACAGTCTAGCAGACAGTCCATTTCCACACAGTGGAGCAGTCGTAAGTAGTAGGAAGCAGTTAATTAGTAGTTATTTATTAGAAGTTAATAAATAAAATTAATAATAATTAACATAAAAATAAATAATTAATATTTAAAGTAAAAACATAAATAAATATTTACAATACATTGGAAAAAATATACATTCGTGTTTTTTAAAAGGATCGGACCGAACCGGCTGATCAGGATGAGATGAGATTTCCTGGTCTGAACCCGATCAGGAAATCTCATATCATCCTGATCAGGTCCAGACCAATCATCTGCATTACATGCTTTATCTAGTCCTGATCAGGCATGCCTGGGCCCTTTGAAAGAAGACGAAAAAATTTCTACTCGGGTAATTGAAGTCGGTTTTTCTTCGTTTGCCTGCAAACACAATTATTTAGTTTCGATTGCATATAAAAATTCTTTTAAAGTTTTAGCAGTTTAAAGTTTAGTTTTCAAAAATAATTAGAGCCACATATTTTTTAAAGAACTGAAAATTAAGGCAAACAATTTTACATATAGCATTGTGAATGTTTTTACTACAACCTGCTGTTATGGTTCTTGAAGTCCCCTGAAAATCTTCGCGGATTTGATTCCCGCTCAGGATAGATATTTATTTCTAGCCTGGTATTGGTACAAATATTTTCTCTGGTAGGTGTATTTTATACATATGTTGTAACATGTTAGGCTGTCTGTCTCAGTTGTG
This sequence comes from Melitaea cinxia, assembly GCF_905220565.1. NCBI lineage: Eukaryota > Metazoa > Arthropoda > Insecta > Lepidoptera > Nymphalidae > Melitaea > Melitaea cinxia. The sequence goes on from NC_059406.1 coordinate 4,206,390, forward strand.
ATCATATAGACATTATTACTTGTTATAGGAAAATTTATCGACTACCCGCAGTGAAACAACGTGGTGTTTAAGCGTCAACTCTTCAATATAATGTCTGTTACTGAATCAATCATATATAGTTTTATATCTTTTCTGTTCCTGAATTTTAATGGTTCGATATAGCCACTCGAAAACTTACAGGTATATCATTAACACTCATGAAAAGCCGGATCAGATCGTAAGTATATATATTTGTACGTATAATTTATTTTACGCTAATAATCTTTGTATTTTACTTATACATACATTAAACTAGCTTAGACTGGGTTTCATTGCAGAATGATTATACGAAATTACGAATAATAAATAAAAACGAAAAAACAAGTGTGCTTTAGACCACACGACTGAAGTAAAACTTCTTTAGCTCCATCTAACTTGTATCTCCCTATCAACTTCCGTTCGCCTCGCCTGATCACACTTTTCGTAATGTTTTCATCACTCATTCACAAGCTTACTCCCAAAATCAAGCGTGCGTAAAGAAATTTTATTTCAATTAAATAATAAAATATAATGCTAAAGAGAAAAAAAAATCCTATATTTATTTCACTGGATTCTGAGATTACAGGACCGAATGGAGTGGTGAGCATTAGGGGAGGCCTACAGTGGACTTGTAACGGCTGATGGATGGATATTCAATTCAAGAAGTAAACAGTAAATACTTGATAATGAATGCCCTTTGAGCAATTCATGTTTCAATTGAATTAACATCAACTACAAAATTTCTACTAACTAAATTTCTGAAAATGTTTTTTAGCTGTCTATCAAAGCGATCAATTTCGTCGTCTAGTATTTTTCCATTACTTTATAAATTTAAATGCTACGTACTGATTCTGAGCTATAAATTGTGATGTAACTTACTTTCACAAAACCGCAGTTTTGATGGAAGATTTGAATCACTGAGCGCACATATTACAACTGTAAGATTCGTTTAGAAATTACTCAACTAAATAACAATATAAAGTCAAATTAGTAATATAACTGTAAAAAGAACAAAATATTTTATTATGACCACTAGAGGCTATGACACGGCCATAAGTATATTAAAAAGTAATGAGATTATTCAGGAAAGAAGGCTGTGAGTTCTGCAGACTGTGGCCACGTGTGAGTATGCGTGACACTGCTTTCTGTACCAGGGTTGATGGTTCATACACTAATTTTAATTATGCACAAAAAATGAAATACACTTCACACTTTTAAATGTAATATTTGTGTCTGTTATATGTATTAAAACAAAATAGCATGTATATCAATCAGATATTGGCCTGTGTACATCTGTACCTATAAACTGCGAAAAAAAAAGAAGTCAATACAGTATATGTAATATATTATACATTATGTATATACTAGCTGTGCCCGCAAATAATATTTATAAAGAAATCATACAATTTTTTATTGTAGGTACAATCTCTTCGAGGCGACCTTTGGGCAAAGGATATGAAGAAAATATAGCAAAGAAAAACGTACCAATGAAAATATATATTTTCGCTTTTGCTTAAAATAAAATAAAAACATCTTACTTACTGCTTACAATTTAGTGGAATGTAATTTCTGCAGAGCACAACATATTAAGTTTTTCGGCCTTGATTTTGTAACACCACGATATCGCTGTTATGAAATGTTTAAATCTAGACCTAAATTTCAATCCAACAATAAATATTGCCAAACAATAAATACTTTTATAGTGTAACTCATGTAAACTACTAGCTGACCCGACGAACTCCGTATCTTCATATTTTTGTCCGTGCATACGTTTTTTTTTAATACTACTCGGTCGTCATACAAACGTATAAGCTCACCTACTGGTAAGCGATTACCGTCGCTTATAGACGCCTGTGACATAAGCATCGCAAGCGTGTTGCCGACCCTACCCTCTATCCCCCTAGGAGCTCTTTTCACCTTACTTATCACAGGAACGCAACACTGCTTGAAAGCAGTATTAGTAAGCTGTGTATCTTCTGTTAAGTCGAGGTACTTCCCCAGTTGGGCTGCTCTAATTTTGAGCAGGATATTTTCTGCTGTGACCTACCTCCGTAATTTAATTTTTTATTTTTGTCAAAAAAAAAAAAACATTTAATATATAAGTAAATAACTAGACACGGGTTTCAAGTATTATTTTTAGTTCTTAACATGAAATTACCGTTTAATGATTATAATTATTACCAAACTTTTTTGCTATATGTAGCTATGTATACACATATGTTCGTGTAAGATGTGAATGTATTCGTAGTTCGAAGGATGATTAAGCAAATTTCAGCTCTAATAACACAAATCCGATCTATATCAAATTCATTATTCGCTCTACAGTTTAAGTAACGTAAATTTTAAATTGAGATTTCTGTAAATTTTACCACAATTTATTTTCATACAACTTAATTCAAATTGTATATAGGTAGCTTTCCGTCAGGCTTCGCGCTCGCGGATCACACAATTTGTTCTGTTACGTTTACTCTTGTTAATATCGAGCCTTGCTTCTCAGTAATACCATAGCATTCTACTGATGAAAGAACTTTAATAATCGGTCGAGGAGTTTTTATGAGTTTATCCATTAGAAACAATGAAACAATCAAATCTTATCTTTGTCTGAAAATCGTTATTGTTGTTAATTCTCACAGGTACAAAGGTTATTCGAAGCGAATATAATAAATAAATTATTTAAATGGACTGCTTTATTGTCTTACATAGTGTATGTAGATTTGGTTTCCTTGTCTGCTTTGGCTAAAAATAACATAGAATTAAGAAAAAACGTGACTAATATTCCATCACGAAGTTCTGTTTTTTGTATTTATTTTCATATTGTTACTGTTTTAGTTCGATTTGTGGTATTTTAGTTATATAAAAATATAGAATATAATATTCCGGGTCATTAATAACAATAATAATTTTAACTAAGTTTGTATGTCAGTTTTTAAACAGTAAACAGTTTTTTGTCAGAAATTTACTCCTTAACTAATTAACGTATTATTTCAAAACTAAAATTTTCCGTTACATTAATTAAATCACAATTAATTAAAATAATAAAACTTTAAAATCAAAACAATAGTTGGTGTATACTATTAGATTATATCATTATCTTACATTAGTGGTCGCCCAGTGGTCGGTTCGACCGTAATTAATTTAAATTATAAGTTTGAATATTATTAAGGTTCTGTTGTCACAGACTATATATTATATATGTACATACTTCTATAATACTAAGCAAAAGAGTATATATGTGTGTGTCAAATACAAGGTAGTGTGTATAACGTATTTTTATCCATCATTTTAAAATGATATTAGGTCCTTGATAAGTGTGCGAAATTTCATACTCCTCGTTTCGCGCAATTTTCGTAAAAAGGGGTACAAAATTTTTTCTTCACGTATTAATATATAGATATTAATAAATAAATAAATAACTTATTTATTTGCTTGCTTGCTTCAGTCTGTAATATCCCACTACTGGGCATAGGCCTCTTTCCCCATGTAGGAACTTATTTATTATTTATAACTTAGTTATTAATAACTTATTTATTTATTCATTTATAATGATTTAATATTAATTAGCTTCAATCAATTCTTACCAAAACCAAATAACTTTGTACAAATAAAACGTTGTTTTACTCAATAATTATACAATAATTACAGGTTGAACAAGCAATTTCGATATCGAAATAAACTGAACTGCCCATTTTAATTAAAATAAATTGAAAGCTTGAAACCGTTTATAAAGGTAAACACAATTAAATAATTAACTAAAATCTATACATATACGAAAATTTTTAATTTTTAAACAATGTTTTTTTTAAATGTTTGTTTGAAGATTTTTTTCAACAAAGGTGAAAATGTCAGTTCCATTATTCCCTAACCACAATCGAGAGGTCAACGGTTAGCTCTATATTTCTGTATTATTTAAATAAAAAATGTTAAACAGTATTAAAAACAATTGGGGCACATTTAGAAAGTGATAATTATTTGTATGTACCATGTTGTGCGGGTACTACGAAATATGATTGTATTAAATTATTATTTTTAATAAGGGTAGCTCAGTTGCGTATTAAATGTTAACTAGCCACAAGTTATTTGGCTCCTATATTTTTATATTTATAAATACTTAAATTTTTATCAAAAAAGCAGTCTTTTACTGCTGCAATATATAGTATATGACAGGGATATAAAGGAAATAACTCTATTTCGTTTAGTATTTTGTATCGACATACACTACGTTTGTTAATACTTTAGTAGTTTTTTTTTTCAAAATATATCAATAGTCGAATACATTATTTGAATGAGGAAGATTTTAATGTCACGTTTTAAAAGAAGGTCGTATATGTCAGCGTTAGAATTTTAGTAAGTACTAGCTATGCCCGCGACTTCGTCCGCGTGGAATTTAACAAAATAGGTATTGTTTAGTTCGCAGAGTTGTAAATATAAAAAAAAACCTAAAATAAAAGTATCCTAAGTTATTACTTATTACATCAGCTATCTGCCAGTGAAAGTCCCGTCAAAATCGGTCCAGCCGTTTCAGAGATTAGCTGGAACAAACAGACAGACAGACAGACAAAAATTATAAAAAAAATTATTTTGGTATACATATGTACTGTGTACACATACACATGAATTTAGTAAAATGAGGTTATTTTAATATTACAAACAGACACTCCAATTTTATTTATTTCTATAGATAATATAAATGATTATAATAAGTTCAATGTACCTTTGTTACATTGGTCGCATTTGTAACTAAAAAGACGACGCCTTTGGCTTCTTTGTTTACAGCTAGCTCTTGATCCTGGATTTATTTTATTTATATTTTTAACTAACTTTAAAAAAAAGGAGGAGGTTACTCAATTCGACGGTACATAATTTTTTTTATGTATGTTCGGGGATAACTCCGTCGTTTATGAATTAAGTAAATAGTTCATATTATATTTATATAAAATAATAAAACATTTTTTTTTATAAATATATAGTTTATAAACAGCCATTTCATTAGGTCTGAATACGTTGGTATAAAAATAATTTTTTGAATGTGTTTGTATAGTCAGTTGTTTGGTTGTATATCGAAAGAGTGAAAAGGGGAAAACAAGAAGAAGAAAAGACATCGAAGGTCAGAAGAAAAGGGGTATCGTTAACCCGACAACTACTGCCCTTAACCTTACGACGTCAACATACTGAATTCTCTTTTACTAGCAAGATGTCTGTTACCTTAATGTCAATAAGTTTAGTGGTAGAAATGGAACCCTGTCATAATACAACAACAGATCACGGCAAACAACTTAACCTGAAATCAACCTATATGCTTGATATTGGGTCCTAATAATGTTAATACAATTAGAAACAAAAGTATGTCGATATTCACCTTACGCAAAATGTATTATATTATAGTATTTACTGTATGTATAGTATCTGTATATAAATAAAAATTAATGTAGAAAACGCATAACTCGATAGCTCGAACAATTCGGCTAGTTTGATTTTTTGTATGTTTTAAGGCTTACGCAAGGTTATAATACTAAAAAAAAAAATTCTACTATTAACTTTTGACAGTACGAAGTCTGTCCGGGCAGCTAGTATTCTTTTATAAAAATAACGCCTAAACAAAGAAAATAGCAACTACTATTATTACGCAAAATGGATACCTTCATTTAAACGAAACTCAGATCCGTTAATAACAAACATGATAAACATCCAGTTTTACCTCTTAATGATAATAGTACTAACTAAAATACTTAAACAAAATTTATCATGAAAATGTTATTTTTTGAAGATTACAGCTGTAAATATTATATTCACTACCTTCTTCTTCAAATAAAAGTACAAGACACGATGACACAGTACCATTAAAAATGTTACACAACTTTTTGACTATAACTTATTAAAGAAAATGACGCTATAATGTGACACATCAATGGTATTTTCACACTGCATCAATAGCGTACAGAGTAAATAATGTATGAGCTAACCTATCCCATGAATAGAGCTAAATGGACTCAGCGTTCGTAATACTCGTTATGTAACATGCTAAATGAAACGTCATTCAAAGGTACGGTAATTGTAGCGTTTACGGAATTAAGAACTAGATTACTTGACTGCTTGCATAGAAATAATATTGTATACCTAACAATGATAACATTGTGGGTCGTTTGGTGCTATTATCTCGGCCTTCTGCGACGATTACGAATGAACTATATTAAAAATAATATTATTATTATCAAAATACACTTCATAATAATGTCTGTGTATTACACACATACATACATATAGGGATATAGGATCGCCTAATACATAGTTATAACTCATAACATCAAATGTTCAGTATTTGTGTTAGTGTAAATAATATGTAACGTAACGTAAAAACGTGTTCTTCCGACATATATGTACGATTTAAATCTATACAAATGAATATAATTGTGTTTGCTCGCAAACGAAAAAAAAAACCGACTTCAATTACATCGACAAGTAATACAACGTAGCTCGACGAAAAAATAGTCAAGCAACTACGCGTTATCAAAGATTACTCAAAAAGTAGTTATCAGATCTCGATAAAATTTATATGTGACCACATGATAAACATCAGCTTTCGATTAAATTAAAAGTTATCAAAATCGGTACACCCAGTAAAAAATTATTGCGGATTTTCGAGAGTTTCCCTCGATTTCTCTAGGATCCCATCATCAGATCCTGGTTTCCTTATCATGGTACCAAACTAGGGATATCCCCTTTCCAACAAAACAAAGAATTATCAAAATCGGTACATCCAGTAGAAAGTTATGCGGTATAATACAACGTAGGTCGACGAAAAAAGCGTCAAGTAAAAACGCATTATTAGATATAACTCGAAAAGTAGTTGTTAGATCTCAAACATATACCAAAATATCATTTTTTATAATTATTGTCTGTCTTTCTGTCTGTCTGTCTGTTTGTTCCGGCTAATCTCTGAAACGACTGGATCGAATTTGATGGGACTTTCACTGGCAGATAGTTGATGTAATAAGGAATAACTTAGGCTACTTTTATTTTAGATTTTTATATAAACTGCGAACTGAACAATAACTACTTTGTTACATTCCACGCGGATGAACTCGCGAGCACAGCTAGTAAAAATATGAACTTTTAAACCACTAACTGCCTATACCATATAATTATGGAACATTTCATGAGCGAGTTTTATTCGAGCTTTGCGAGTTTTATTAACTTCAATATCCCCAACGTTATCGTATACACTTCCATACGTCGCAGCAGTTAATATGTTTCGAAATAATAATAAAAAACGTAAAGACAAAATTAACCAAACTTAATTTTCAAATAAATCTTAACAACGGCCGAACCCCAATATAAATTTTCATTCGTTATTTCATTATGCTAATAATGTCATATTACTTCCATAGAAGGAGTGTCTACTACATAACATTTGATGACAATTACTGTAACCTACATAATCGGTAAAGGTTAAAATTAAAATTATACTAATGTGCCTCTTTTGCATTAATTAATGGCATGATATGCAATAAATAAATTAAATACAAGATAAAATTAAACTGTGTGTTGAGCCAGTGACCACTCGCGATTACGTTAACGGTTGTAAGTCGATTCCAGCTCACGACACATTTATTTGAAAAGAAATGAAATAATACTTATAATATTAGTAGGCAAGGTAATGAGATGCTTCTTTGGCAATATTATCTATTGTAGACTATCCTTGTATAAATATTATCTTAAGTGTTTAAAATCATACTATTTATTTGTACATTTGTTTGCTCTTTTTTGTTAGTATCGACACTATCTTCGCGAAACTACGCACTAATTATCATCATGTAGTAAATACTCGTAGTAACAAAAATTATTTAAGCATACTTATTTATTATAATATTATGGTACCTGGGTGACCGAGCTCAGCTCGGTATTTTTAGTAAATCGTGAAGGATTAGTAGTAGAAGAGAGAGTTAAAATGGTTCGCTGCCGGTTTGGATGAAGTCTTTTTTAACCGACTTCAAAAAAGGAGGAGGTTACTCAAGTCGACCGAAGGAAACTCAATATATATATTTGGTAGCGAGAGAAAAGTGGTGTGAAGAATCACGTCCGCCATCGCAAAGGGAGGATCCTTCGACCAGACGGATGTAGTGCCTGGTGGGCTTACGCCCCGACGGTTGTTGTCAAGTTCTTGTATATATACTCAACCAATTTAATAACTTTGATAGCGCGATGTCGGATACGCCAGTTTTCTCTAGTTTGTATGCCGCGCGATAAATGTAGCTACATATATATGTATATATTTTAATGTATGTTCAGGGATAACTTCGTAGATTTTGATAATTCTTTTTTTGTTGGTAAGGAGATATTCCTATATATGTAAGTATTATGTATGTTTATTATTTTAAATATTGTCTATTAGTACTTTGTTCGAGTATTCTAATTCGCACACCAATCGTTTGTTTACTTCCTAACTGCAGTTTCTATTTCGCGTCCTATACCCAAAGGTTGTCTTTCAGTGATAAGACCGCCTTTGTACATCTTTCATATTGTGTTTTTTTGTTGTTTCTTTTAATGGTCTACAATAAAGAGTATTATTATTATTATTATTATTATCACTGGTGTGGTACCATGATAAGTAAACCAGGATCTGATGATGGAATCCCAGAGAAATCGAGGGAAACTCTCGAAAATCCGCATAACTTTTTACTGGGTGTACCGATTTTGATGATTTTTAATTAAATCGAAAGCCGATGTTTATCATGTGGTCATATTTCATCGAGATTCTGATTACAACTTTTGGGGTAATCTTTGATAATGTGTATTTCTTGACTATTTTTTCGTGTACCTACATTGTATTACTTGTCGATGTAATTGAAGTCGATTTTTTTTCGTTTGCCTGCAAACGCAATTATTAATAATGAATTAACGCAAAAAAAATTAAAAATAACGATAAATTAAAAATTGATACAAAAAATACACAGTTACAAGATTGAGAGTAATTGCTTCTCAAAACTAATAGGCGCTCGAACAAATCGTGTTTTTTTTTTAAATCATATATAAATACGAATTACATATTTATACAATATGAATAATATTTTTTTTACCGACAATAATAAAAAATATAAATTAATATAAAAAATCAAAAATAAAAAATAATTCAAAAATAATAATGATAAAATATGAATAATATTTTTGATTTTACCGACATGATAATAAAAAATAAGAACTGTCTATTTAAATAAAAAATAACGGGTATATATATATATATATATATATATATATATATATATACAAGAATTGCTCGTTTAATAGTATAAGATAACTACTGACATATCACACGTTTTTTTCGTTTAATATCGCCGATTGTTATTATTGCTATAACTTTCGAAAAGGCGGTGAAGTCTTCATTTATATTATTGTGACTGGACCCCACTAGGACCCCAAAGGTTTGAACCTCAGTAGAGACACTTGAGTATGAAGTATTTTTTATTATTAATTTTTGACAACAATGATCATAATATATATTTCAAACATATTTCAGATGTTTTATATAATCTTTAAAAGTCATTTGATAATTATTAAATTATAATTGGCAATAATTATTCATTTATAATTGGCAGAAATAGACGAAAAATACTAAAGGAGGAAGAGTGGATAAAGAACTGAGTTTTAAATACTACAGCAAGTAAATAAAATTCTTTAGGTTATTAATAGATTAATCTCAAAGGTGACCTCTCAAATTATACGGATTATGTGTTGTAGGTACTCAATAAGAATCGCTTTACAGACAAAAAAATTTACATCAATTGAATGAAGATAATATCTTTTCGCAAAATTTAGACTTTTTTGTCCCATAATACTAACGTGGTAATTTTACTGTAGGAATTTAACTATACAACCATAATGTTGTTCTGGTTCAGTTGTGCGTAGGTGCCTAAACGCAAGCGCTTGTGGGTTCGGTTCCCGGTTTTTTACAAATATTTGTTTCCAGTCTGGGCGTCAGCTTTAATGAACCTCTTCAGTAAGCGTCGTAGAGTACGTAGAGCTGTTGATCTATATTGTTATAAAAGACACCTTATAGCTAACGTTACTCGTAGTCGAGATTTATTCCGCTAATCACCCGTGGCTGAGCGTCATGTATTAAGCTTTGATCTTTTTCGTACAAGGAGAAAGAGGGCTATTCCGATCAATAGGATGTTACAAGTTAAATCTATTAAGCAGTATTTCACGATATTTGGTCCATGAATCCTAAAATACTAAACTAGGAATATCTCATTGGAGCTATTTACACTAGTTGCTTATATGATAAAAATTAAAATTAAGGGTTTGATATTTATTTAATTATTCAGAAGAGCTATGCGTCCAGAAATGTAAGTAGTCCCCTAATGTCAACTGATCTGACAGGTATTAAAACTCAACGTGGGTTAAACCTTGAGGGATTACTTATTATTAATAAAAATTATATATTCATTTTAATTATAATTATTATAATAATTTTATTTATATAATGAACTTTGTCCTCGCGGACGATAAAGAAACGTCCAGCATCTGGCTATTTGACCTACACTTGTTTTAATGAGTCAGACAAAGTAATAATTCATTTTGTTTTATTGTTATACAATGTTCTTTAGCCTGTAGCTATGACATATGAAAACGTTTGTCTCATAAAACATAATAGTAATAGTTTCCTGTCATAATCATTATTTATAAAAAAACTAGCTGTCCCCACAAACGTTGCTTTGCCATATATATTATTAACCTCCTTAATATCCCCCCCCCCCCTTATATCTTAGCGGTATGAAAAATAGATGTTGGCCAGTTCTCAGACTTACCCGATATGCACACAAAATTTTATAAAAATCTATCCAGCCGTTTCGGAGGAGTATAGTGACTAGCATTCTGATTATTTTATATATGTACAAGATAGAACTATTTAAAACTGTTAGTTAAAAGTAATTAAAAAAATACTTACATATTTTTTTATAATAAAACTATATTAGTTTGTAGAAAAATTACTATTTACACAATAAGTATACTTTTTAGGCAATTAATTTTGTTTTTAAAATCATTACATTCTTAGATAAGTTAATGATCTTGGCAATTAAAAAAAAAATATTTCGTATCGAAACCGCGTAATCATTGATTGTACGTCATAAACCTAAATAATTAATAAGGACAAATTGATAATACATGTAAGTATACTTAAGAAATATATTGACAATTTCGTCCAGTATTATCGCTTTTCAGAGAATAACTGACCACGGACCATTGTGTTATTTACTTACGTTTCTTTGCGACATGCGCTCGGTCGCATTTAACATTAATTTGTTATTTTATTTTTTAATTTATTATTAAAAAAGTAATCGAAGGTTTTTATAATAAGAAGGTTATATATAGTTCACTGGTTTGAGTGATTCGAAAGGCTGGAGGACTTGATAATAGGCGAGTAAACTGTAAATAGGCAGTTTAGTGCAATATAGATGACAAAAACGTGAGTGTACTTTGTGTATCTATTGAAGTGAAATAAATGAAAGGTAATGGATTTTGGAAATAAAGCTTAATATAATTCCGTTTACAGATAAGTATAATATTTTAATTTTGTCAGTAGTGCTATTATAAATTTCTTGACTTAGTTTTGGATGTATACGTAATTTTTATGTGATTAATAATGTTTCTAATGGAACTACTCTTTACATGTACAAATTAGTGTATTTCTAGCTCAGAACTCCTTAAAAATTTAATTTTATCAAAGTATTTCTTCAAAAACAATTTTTGTTTATGTTAAAGAAATCTTACCTAAATTTGAATATACAATACGAGAAAAAAATAAAAATTTAATGAACCTTAAATCGGGCTTGATATTTACTTGAATATTTTAGTTCCTTTATTCTAGTACTAATGCTATTACTTATATTTGAGTACTTCGTTTTAAAAGGATAAACTCATATGTAAGTTCCCTTTATCACGTTAACATGTCACTAGTAATTTCGATTTGAATTATTCATAGTCCCCATCCGTCGTGACATTGGCCAAGTAATCCGCGCTGCTTTGACGCTAGAGAAACTACTAATAGTAATTAATGAAATGAAGTTATGCAAAGTAGAGCACGCATGTTTCCTTGGTGTATTTTCGAATTTAAGTAACTGGTTTTAGGGTGTATGGTGTGACATGGCTGTTAACTAGGCGCACGTGTAATTACGGTGGAAGTTTACATAGGGTTAGTTTGTTTCAATCATTATCATTACAGCCTATATAGTCCACTGCTGGACTTAGGCCTCCACAAGTTGACGCCAAAAATAACGTGAACTCATGTGTTTTGCCCATAGTCACCACGCTGGGCAGGCGGGTTGGTGACCGCAGTACTGGCTTTGTCGCACCAAAGACGCTGCTGCCCGTCTTCGGCCTGTGTATTTCAAAGCCAGCAGTTGGATGGTTATCCCGCCATCGGTCGGCTTCTCAAGTTCCAAGGTGGTTGTGGAACCTTGTTATCCCTTAGTCGCCTCTTACGACACCCACGGGAAGAGAGGGGGTGGCTAAATTCTTTAGTGCCGTAGCCACACAGTTAGTTTGTTTAATCATTAATGATACTGACGGCATGACCTTTAAATTAGTGCTGTTATGTATTGTTGACACAGATTGACAGTAAATAGACTTTTAGAGTGTGATTATCTATACAAATAAATAAAATTGGAGTGTCTGTTTGTAATATTAAAATAACAGCTTTTTACTAAATGCATATGGATGTATACACTATACATATACCAAAATATCATTTTTTACAATTTTTGTCTCTGTCTGTCTGTTTGTTCCGGCTAATCTCTGAAACGGCTCGACTGATTTTGATGGCTCTTTCACTGGCAGATAGCTGATGTAATAAGAAGAGTAACTTAAGCTATTTTTACTTTAGAAATTTATTTATTTTATAACTTTGCGAACTGAAAAATGTCAATTGTTATTTATCTAATTCGACCCGAACGAAATCGCGGGCACAGCTAGTACATGAATATAACTTAGATTAAAATAGTAACAAAATAGATTAAGTAAATAAAAACTGTTGCTATTTTATAAAGGTAATAAATTTCCAGGTGTTAGTTATTTTATTTAAGGATCATATAAAGTAGGGCACAGCAGGATATCAGTCAGTCAGTTCAGCCTATCGCAGTCTACTGCTAGACATAGGCCTCAACAAGTTCGCGCCAGACATCATGGTTTTCTCTAATCCTCATCCAGCCTCCACCGGCAATCTTATCATAATCATCTCTTCCGTTACGCTCTTGTCAGAGCGGTCGTGGTCATCACTTCCCAGTCAAACGCTTGACGATTCGTCTCCATTCCTCCCTGACAGCTGCTTTTCGGGAGCACACGTGCAATGGAACGTACGGCAATCTTATGTAGATCGATTAATATAAAATTAAATACAATAACATAAAATGTACAAATAAGAAATAGTTATATACTAAATAGAATTTAAACAACGATCTTCTTCCATATTATTTGTTAAAAATTTGTGTTTTTCTGTTTACATTTTCTAAAATTAATTTATCTCAAAGAATGCGAAAAATCTCTGAGAATTTCTTCCGAAGTATGAAAATTTGTTGTCTCTAAGCAAGATATGAATTTTAAAAACTAGTTTAGCATTTAAAAACTCAGCTGTTTCGACCCGAATTTTTATTTATAAGCTTGCTAATATCGATTTATATGCACGGACAAATCAAAAAATAAAATAAAATAAAACTTACATAACTTCTGCGCTGATCGCTATGATTTATCGCTTATGACACATCGACAGTTTATTTCATATGTAAAATATTTTTCAACATTTACGAACGTGATATGAATTTATATGTGACCTTAACCTAATAAACTTATCAAATGGTGCTCTCTCTATAATTATACCAAAACTTATTCAATCGTTTTATATATTTACTAGCTGACACCGCAAACGTTGTTTTGTCATATATGTTATTAACCCCCTTATAACTCACGGATATGAAAAATAGATGTTGGCCGATTCTCAGACCTACCCGATAAGCACACAAAATTTTATAAAAATCGGTCCAGCCGTTTCGAAGGAGTATTGTAATTAGTATTGTGGCACTAGAATTTTATATATAAGATTTATTTATTTTATACGTTGTTTTTAGGATGTCCATATTCCAAGAAATAGCGTTTAAGGCGGAATTAGACCGGCATCTCGATCCGGAGTGCGAATACCAGGCGCGCATAATATGCGAAGAGGACTCTACTACACGCGATCGTGTCGTTCAAGAACTAAGGAATATGATCTATGGTAAAATCCATATATGGTGATTTAAGTTTATTTTTAGTTTTTATTTTTCATTTTAGTTTTGATATTTGATTGTGATTTTAATTTTGAATTTATATTAAATATGGTGATAATTTGAGACAATTTATTATATTGACATATTTTTATTTTTATTTGAATTAAATTGAGTAAGTCATTATTTTTAAGCTTTTAATTGATTGAATTTTACTTTTTAATTTAATTGAAATTGTTATTTAAATTTAGTATTGATTGAATTTCGATTTTAGTTTTAATTTTCATTGAATTCTAATATTAATTTTTGTTTAGTTTTTGATTTTAATTGCATTTTAAATAGAATTTTAGTATTGATTCTGTTTTTAAAGTTAATTATTGTAATTTTGGTTGAATTTTAGCATTTGTTTTAGTTTTTAATTTTAAATATTGTATAATATTGATTAAATTAGTATTGAATTCGGTGATGATTTAAATTTCGGTATTAATTGAATTTCAGTAAATTGATGTTGATTTAAATTTTAGTGTTGTTTGATTGGATTTTTGATTTAGTATAACTTGTTTTGTCACAATTATTGAAACTAACATAGTTAAGGGAAAAAAATGTAACTAACAAAAATATGGACATACTTCTGAAATAAATTATTATTATGTGACCGGACGCCACTCCACCCGCTCCGTATACAATAGATACACGTATTATATTACATATATAAATATAAGCGGGTGGAGGAATACGCCCCGGCAGGGAGATCAAACGGCCGGGGGTTAGGGCTGTAGGCTGAGAAACCGGCGGACAATCCTAGCCGAGTCAAGTAACACCACCTTCTGCATCCTGGCTGCGAGCGAACCGTCCCGGATCCCCAGTTGCCTCAGATGGTAAGCGAGGCTAACCGGGATCAAACCGTTGGCAGATATTACGATAGGGATTATTTCAGCGGACCCCACACCCAACATGTCGATAATCTCGTACGCCAGATCCAGATATTTACGTTTTTTCTCAGTCTCAGCTTTCACGAGGTTCTCGTCATGCGGAACGGTGATGTCCACTAAAAATACCCTCGATCGTGCCCTGTCCATCACCACGATATCAGGCTTGATCGCCAGTATCGTCCTGTCTGTGGCGATAGGCAGGTCCCAGTAGAGCCGGATTCCGTCGCGTTCGAGTACTGGCACCGGTGAATATTGGTAATACGGCATCCTCTGTTCCAGGAGATCGTACATAAGAGCAAGCTCTTGGTGGAGAATCTTGGCCTCTTGGTTATGTCTGTGCAAGTACTCAGTATTAGCAAGCGCGGAACATGGATTAACATTGACTTTTTAATGACTCAGAAATATACTGTACTAGTTTCGTTTGTTCTTTATCCAGTAAAATTTAACGTTAGTGTTTTAAGAGTTAAGACGTACCTACTACAGTTAAGTACTAATAGTTGTTATCCACATTATTATAATTGAAATATAATTAATTAATTATTCATACGAGAATTATTCATGCGATGAATTTTGACTATTCGAAGCATAGTACATAATAGTTCTACAATTTTTTTCTAATCTACTAAACTAGAGCAACGCGCATACATCGCAATGGACCGTAAGTGGAGTTTTTCAATAAGATTCTGTGACAATATCCTTTAAAATGAATTCAACTAGAAATCTAATGATAGAAATACGCCCCATAAGTTAATTTATGCTTCTTAATGAAAACATCGTAATATTTTCTCTCTTTTTCGTTATAAAATTGCTCTCAGCAACGAACAAGTAGCCATAAATTTCCAATAAATATTTTATTTTTGTTAATATCAATAGATTAAAACTAATTTGAAGTGATTGATAGTGTATTTTCAATATTAGGTTTAGTACAGCATTTAAAGTAAAAAGCGCAAGTGTTTGTTGCTATTCTCTCAAAATGAGTTTTCTGCATTTAAGTATACATTATTTACTTATATGTTTCTATATTTTGGAACCCGGACTCTTTAAAGACTAATAATTAATGTATTCCGCGGTTTACACGAATTTTGTTAGACTAAATTACCTTATAAATTACAAATTTTTTTATCAATCTGGACCGTCACTTTGTACTTGACTGCGATTACCAGGTGCTCATATATCTATAAGAGTTAATCGTATTCATTTAAATTATTTTTGGTTACGAAAGAAACCAAATTGTTAACCTTAAAATTACTTAATAAAATGTATCTCGTAAATAGTACTGAGCCATGAATATTTATTACAAGCATGAACAATATCCTGTAAAATAAGGTAAGATGAGCATTTTTTATTGAAATATAAATTTTTCAGAGCGAGGCGAGTGTCATCCACCACGTATGGATGACGCATTCTTGCTACGCTTCTTGCGCGCGCGTCTGTTCATTCCAGCGCGAGCTCATCGCCTAGTATGTTATGTTGCCCTTGTAACTATGACTCAGTTGGTTAATCTTGAGAAATTATTTATCCTGCCAATACAAATGCCAAAAAAATCATTTGAATGAACAGATAATAGATGGCGTTGGTGTTTATTTAATGCAAAAAGTAGAGCTACAATCTCTACCTATGCAATATTTTATATGTTAGAGTAACGTAAAATACTTTTGTGTTATACATTTTTAAAACATATTTGCTACTCGTAATATAAATGAGCTTATTCTATGCTATTTTTATACATAATGCACTATTCTATACTTCTTCAGATGGTGCGGTACTGTACATTCCGGGAACAAAACCCTCACTTATGGCGTGACGTGTACTGGTATGGGCTTACAAGACTAGACAATATTTTTGAAGGCGTTTTGTTTGATAGGCCGGATGTGGGTAGACTTATCATATGCAGAATGGGTTAGTCTTTTATTTGTTAAGATAAAATTGATCAGTGCTATCACTCATTATTTTTACCTCAGACATTAATAGCACAATAAAAATAAAAGTTCCTAAATTGAAAAGAGGTTTATATACATTTCTAATTTAAGCACTAAACAGTGTCTTACCTAGGTCGATTGGATTCAATAATGCGTTAGTTTCAATATTTGTCACTAGATGTCGCTAGTACGTAAAAATTCACGCTAGCGTTTGGTTCACATCAAACATATATATAATAAGAACTCAGTAGTTGTAGTATCTCTGGTTTCCCTTCAAAACGCATAAATCTTTCGCCTTTTACTAAAGATTTCCGTGGAGGGGAACTCTCAAATGAGTCTAACCAAATTTTTGATATCCTACATTATATGTAGGGCTTATGAGAATTGAAAATAAGAAATTAAATTGGCAGTCGTAAATCCCAATACCATATATTGCTTGCTGCTTGCAATTAGCATTTCATACCCTTGCGTCGCAATTCAGCTATTAAAACAAAAAGTCAGTAAGATAAGATCTTTAACCAGTTTCTTAAAAGCCGGGAAGAATTGCTTATTAAAATTATGAAAATGTAGCATGTTTGTCTTAGAACTACATAGCATACTCAATAACATAACTTTAACAGAACTTATTGCGAAAATATATACACAGCTAGGTTATTTAATAGTGTAAAGCATTAATATTTAACACATTTAAATTTTCTCTCTATCCTATAGAATTACAAGATTTTTTTTAGTGACACTTTTTAAGAACTACTTATTATAAACATTTTATTTCTATTACCAAAATTATTCTAAAACGAGATATTTACCATGTTTTTTATATTCATTTTGCGAAGCTAATATTTTATTTTTACAAGCCAATTATATTAATCTTTAGCATATTTTAATTTTAATAAATAAGTTTATACGAAATAAATTATGTTTATAAATGAGGTTTATCAAAAGTAAATTGTGTGTCCTAGGAAAATGGGATCCAAACGAGTACCCTGTGGAAGACCTAATCCGTGGTTGTCTTCTCCTCCTCGAGGTTGGCATCATGCAGCCTAAGCTTCAAGTATTGGGAGGTACAGTCATAGTGGACTGCGAAGGTATTGGCATGAAGCACGCTCGACAACTAACACCCTCTGTCGCTCTACAAGCTATAAATGTTATGGGAGTTAGTATTTTACTTTTTTTGTTATTTATTATTAATTATTATCAAAGAAGAGAACGGTATTTTGTTAATACACTATATTTTTATGCACAGGCTAGATAATTAAAAAAAATGTAGGTATTGATAGTTAATGGCAAGGCTTACAATTTGTAGATTTCTAGAAATTTTTGTTAAATTCGTTTTAATGATAAACATAATAATAACTATGACTACATATTTTTAATTCTCAGTTACAAAGAGTAATATGAATTATGTAATATTTGAAAAACCTTGTTAAGCAAAAAGTTCTTAGACATTGGGTTTTTTGTAACCAATTCGAAAATAGTTTAGATATGTGCTTATTTTTTTAAATATTAACTCTTTCAGTTCACTTTCCCGATCTACCAGCGCGGAGTCCACATAGTGAACTGTTCACGATTGTTCGAGAAACTTTTCTATGTGTTCAAAAGACTGGCGCCATCGGACGAAATGTGGCAGAGAGTACACTTTCACGGCTATGATTACAATTCTTTGCACAGGTGAAGTTAATTCTAAGCGATTTTTAACGAGTCACATCTATGTCTTCATAATGATACAAAAGTATATGATACTAATGTAAAATTTTAGTATTTTAATAGAATGTGTCATTAACCCGAGTAGAAATTTTTTTTTAAGGACCGGACCAGGCATGCCTGATCAGGACTAGATAAGGCATGTAGCGCAGATGATTGGTCTGGACCTGATCAGGATGAGATGAGATTTCCTGATCGGGTCTAGATCAGGAAATCTCATCTCATCCTGATCAGCCGGTTCGGTCCGGTACTTTTAAAAAACACGAACGTATATTCTTGAAAAAATTGTTTAACGAAAGAAAAAACGAACTGATATTATAAATATGTTACTTAACATAATCATTATGATATTTATTTTCGTTTATTTTTCCAATGCATTATTTATTTATGTTTTTACTTTAAATATTAATTATTTTTATTTAATTTTGGTATTAATTAATTATTATTATTAATTAAATTTTATTAATTAACTTCTAATAATTAACTACTAATTAACTACTTCCTACTACTTACGACTGCTTCACTGTGTAGAAATGGACTCTCTGCTAGACTGTTCTGATAACTATATATATACTAAGTGCGCTTAAAAATATTAATAGCGCGCGATTCAGGCTCAGTTCGCGTAATTTCTTTAAGGCTATTATGATCTGGACCGGACCGGGTCCTGATCTAGTATGCCTTACCATACTTGATTATATTTTACATCAGGCTATCCTGATCTGGACCGGACCGGGTCCTGATCCAGTATGCCTTACCATACTTGATTATATTTTACATCCTTGTCTGGACCAGCCCTGGTCCTGATAGAGCTTGCCGGATCTGGCATGCCTCATTCTATCCTGATCCGGTCCAGATACATGATCTGGTTGAGCCTGACCTTTTTTCTAGTCGGGAAGATGATTCGAACAATTATGATAATGATGATTGGACGGTTTTTTAGAAAATGGTATGGTGGAATGGAAAGGTGTTTTTTGATTAAGAGATTGTAAATAGCATTATGTTATATGTGCCATAAAGAAAAATTAAAATTTAATTTATTAATATAAAATGTCTGTTAATATAATACTGACAACTTTTCTAAATCATTTCGAATGTAAAATTATTTTTGTGAAACTATTATTTTATAGAGACTTAATCTTTTTTTAAGTTTTATTATATTTATCTCTATACTAAGACATCAAGTGTGTAGATAAAGATACACCATAATTATATCTTCTCTTCTCTTCTCGTTCTACTGAAATTGAAGGCATGAAATTGAAGGATAAGTCAAATCATTCTCTCTTTGTGCATGTCTCCGACTGCATGTTATGTACGACGTTGCATAAAGTTTCGAAGGACTACCGTATTAATATATTTTAAATGTACAGCACAAAATGTTTGATATTGTTTCTATTTATTTCGCTGACGTTGTGTGCATATTGAATTTTTATCATGTTCCAGCTTTTTCAGTTGATTTTCTATTAGTTGTTCTTCACGCAGGCGGGTTTTTGTTTTTTTTTTTAATTATTATTTTTTTCATCTGTATTTTAATTGTTTACAGGTATATTGACCCGGAATGTCTTCCAAAACGGTACGGTGGCTACCGTGAAACAGTTACAGTGAAAGAATGGTTGACAAAAATTAAAAAATACAAGAACAAGGAGTTCGATGAAGATTTGAGGACATTAGGATATGCTGTCGATGAGTAAAAAGACTGAAGCAATTGTGATTTATATTATACGTGACATATTGGTCCCACCACTAAGACTAGTGTCTGTCGATCAAGTTCCACCACGCGGTGTTACTGTAATCTGTAAGTTAAATATATTTTGTTATGTGAATAGCAATATTTTATTTAAACTTCAACAAACTCTACACAACAAAAACCGTGTACATAATAATGTACAAGGTTTTTATCATGTTGTCTACAGGTACATACTCGTATATAAGTGAGGGACACTTTAGTAACGTGAACCTACTACATCCGATTTTATACCTACATACAAAAGTTGTCGTATGATTTTAGATATATATATCAAGTGTTATATATCACGCAAAACTAAAAATGTATATCATGTCTAAAATAATTCTTCTATTTTACTGATTTTTATACATTACTAGCTGACTCGGCAAACGTTGTCTTGCCGCTAAACAATATTTAAAAATAGGGGTTGGTGGTAGAAGCGTGAAAATTTAGGGTTGTATGTATTTTTCAACGCCAAATCATAATAAAAGCCCTGCCTACCTGCAAGGACGTCGGCAGCGCATACAATTTGACGAAAGTTTTTCTGACTGGTGTGACGTCAAAGCCGGTGTTCCGCAGGGTGGTGTGCTGTCTCCTCTCCTGTTTTCTATTTTCATAAACTCTATTACTTTCAATTTAAATTCTCTCTACCACTTATATGCAGACGACTTCCAACTTTACCTTCCTATCCTTAATCTTCCTAACACTATAGCTGCGATTAATTCAGATTTGGCTACTGTCTCCGAATGGTGTAAGCAATATGGTCTTACGGTTAACCCATCAAAAAGTCAAGTAATCCTGATCGGTAGTCAGAAAATTACTGCAAAAATTGACTATACAAATTTGCCTCTTATTTCTTTTGATGGTGTTAAACTACCTTTTCTGGACAAAGTGAAGAACCTTGGTATCTACTTCGATCAAGCATTATCCTGGACTCACCAAATTAGTGAAGTGAGTAGGAAAATGTTTGCTGCTGCGGGGTCATTGAGACGTTTACGTAACTTTCTCCCTATTCCAACCAAAATTGCGCTTGCGAATTCACTTATGCTTTCGATTCTGGACTACGCTGACGTATGCTATCTCAACCTCACTGAATATCAGTTAAATAAACTTGAGCGACTTCAAAATGTTGCGATTCGGTTCATATTTGGCTTGCGTAAATATGACCACATTTCGGAATTTCGTAAAAAACTGAACTGGTTACCCATTCGTCTTCGCCGGAATTCTCATATATTGTCTCTTCTCTACTGTGTACTATTGCATCCGTCAACACCTGTTTACCTAAAGGATAAGTTCGAATTCCTTGGTTCACATAATGGGATTTTAAGGTCATCAGAAAACCTTAAGCTGCGTATACCCCTTCACAGAACAAACTTTTATAAAAACTCCTTTGCTGTGCAAGCTGTTTTGCTATGGAACCACTTACCCGTGGCCATAAGACGAGCTGAAAGTTTGTTTCTGTTTAAGAAGCATTTGAAAGCATATTACCTCAGTCTATAATTATTTTAAACTCACTACATTCAATTGATAAAAGATCATTAAATTTGCCATGAATCTATATATTATACGATTACTGTATTTATATATTAGTGTGTATGTAAATGTTTTTTTTTTTTATTGCGTACGTATGTGTATAATGTATCTTCTTATATATAAAAATGAATCGCAAAATGTGTTGCTAAGCGCAAAACTCGAGAACGGTTGGACCGATTTCGCTAATTCTTTTTTTAAAATGTTCCTTGAAGTACGAGGATGGTTCTTACGGAGAGAAAAATTCTAAAAAAAAAAAATTTAAATTTCCTGAAAAAGTCTAAAAACAACACTTTTCTATACTCCCATACAAAAGATTTGTAATAATACTTAAAAGTCAATTTGAACTTTAATACCATACGATAAATTTTGTGTTAGGCGATACGAAGTTCACCGGGTCAGCTAGTATGTATATATAATTGTTATATATTCTATTTTTTTTTTTTACCTGCCCATCTGAAAAGCAATATCCCTTTCATTATCAGGTTGTCTGGAAGAGATTGCTTTTTAGCAATAAGATCGCCTGGTTGTACAATTTGTTACTATAATTGCTTGTAATTTTAATTTTGTTCTTTATTTAAATGTGCAATAAAGTATATTATTATTATTATTATTATTATTATTATTATTATTATTATTATTATTATTTTCCTGAATGTCACTCCGCCCGCCCAATATATAATAGATACATAATAGATACATATATTATAATAACTACTTATATAAATAATATAGTAAATTTACTTATACTTACATATATAAATATAAGCGGGTGGAGGAATACGCCCCGGCAGGGAGATCAAACGGCCGGGGGTTAGGGCTGTAGGCTGAGAAACCGGCGGACAATCCTAGCCGAGTCAAGTAACACCGCCTTCTGCATCCTGGCTGCGAGCGAACCGTCCCGGATCCCCAGTTGCCTCAGATGGTGAGCGAGGCTAACCGGGATCAAACCGTTGGCAGATATTACGATAGGGATTATTTCAGCAGACCCCACACCCCACATGTCGACAATCTCGTGCGCCAGATCCAGATATTTACGTTTTTTCTCAGTCTCGGCTTTCACGAGGTTCTCGTCATGCGGGACGGTGATGTCCACTAAAAATACCCTCGACCGTGCCCTGTCCATCATCATTATTATTATTATTATTATTATAAAATAAAGAATAATTAATTTATCTAAAAATTAAAAAAAAATAGGGGTGGACTACCCTTAACATTTAGGGGGATGAAAAATAGATGTTGTTCGATTCTCAAACCTACCCAATATGCACACAAAATTTGATGAGAATCGGTCAAGCCGTTTCGGAGGAGTTTAACTACAAACACCGCGACACGAGAATTTTATATATTAGATTTGAGACACGAAATATTATAGCCCTGTTTCACTAATTGCAGTCAAATCTATCTGACGTATGACAATAATGAATAAAAAATAATTAAATAAACGCTTCACACTCAACGGCCCCCAGTAGGATTATCTCCTGTTTTGGGGATCCGAAAACACATACAATACACAAGCACAAACGCTCAGAACAAGACAAACATTGTATGGCCAAAACAAATGATTGCTATGTGCGGGGATCGAACCCGCGACCGCTAGCGCAACAATCAGCGATGTGACAAATTACAGTTAAAAGTTTATGGCATATTTTTCTTTTTCACCATCTAATAACAATTTATGGATTTGATATTTCTATTTACTATATATAATTATATAATATCTAAAACTTTTATAATATATAAATAGGGGATATATTTTATAATAGGAATATATATGTGATTTAATTTAATAAATCACTTACTACTAATCTTCTAATCAATACTTCTATTACTTTATATAAAATTTTAATATGGATATACAAAACTATACAATATCCAAATGGCTCTTGATATACTATAATGGTTTTACTATAACAGTTTAAGTGGAATTAATATGAATTAATTGGCCCTGAACACCTTTGCCAAAATTTTGCCCACGGTCCTGGAAACACCTCGCCTGATTATTTCTGTTAAACATATCTCTGATAATATAGAGTCAAATTTTACGTCTCTCTAAACATACATACAACGAAAAAACGACGAATACAGAAAATTTTGGTCGGTAGACTCACGCCTGCATTAGGGACACCAAGTTAGAATAATTGGTTGTCTTGATGTAAGCTGCAGTTGGGTAAGTACCAAGTTACAATTAATAACAAAAATAAAAATTGGAATAACAAAAGCACAGGCATTATAATCCTGTGGATATAACTTTATATATATATATATATATATATATATATATTGTTTTTTCTTATAGTGTCCACACTATCGATCTAAATTTTGTTCTTTGTTTGTACTAGCAATTAGCGAGAAAAGCCAGTAAAAAAATTACTCAATGTAACTTTACTGTTTTAAGCTTTTAGAAATAATTTTTTTCGTCGTGATTCCTATATCTGCCATACATATTACGTAGGTTGTGTTCTTATACAGTTGTATTATCTTTATATAATAAAGTATAAAAATATGTTTCAAGTGTGTACATTTATATGGTTTTTAATTATGTTAATAATTATATTTTAATGCTTAATAGCAATCAAAATGAGCACAATAAGAACGATTATAATAATAACGATTAGAGATTACAAAATGTATATTAATTAAATTATATTAATTATAACATTTTATGAATAAACTGTATTGTGTTCGCGTTACACGTTAATTAGGTATTTTAAATACTTTAGTTACATATATATATATATATATTTATAAACTTGTCGAAAGTAACAAATAAACAATTAGAAGTTATTTTAATTATCATTTAAACGGAATAAGTTAAATAAAAATACACCTTTTAAATTGAACTTTAAAAATTAAAATATATTTTAAATCTTTCGTCCATTGTATATGGACATGTATTACATACATATTTGTATTATTTATTATATAACATTTATAAAAACTTAGTGTTTATACTTAAAGCGACAACAATCTGAAATATTACAGGAAGTGCTTTTATTGTTACGTAATTTGTTGTTAGTTACTCCGCATAGTTATAATAGTAAATAGAATGAACTGGAATTACTGATATTAGAACGATTCATCTTATCAAGAGCGTGTTTCGTCATCGCTATTCAACTCGCTACAGTTGTGTAAGAGCTCGCCCGGATACTTATCTGCAGTATAATAGCTATACATTATATTAATTTATTGTTTATAAAATCGGTCTTATCAATTATTATGTAAGGACTCTAAGGCCTTTTTTAATGTTTGCTGATTTTTGTTTTATATAAGTAGGTCGGTAAATAAGCATACGACTCGTCTGATGGTAAGATCCTGGGGGGATTGGGAATTGGGTCGGCAACGCGCTTGCGATGCTTCTGGTGTTGCAGGCGTCTATAAGCTACGGTAATCGCTTACCATCAGGTGAGCCATACGCTTGTTTGCCGACCTAGTGACATAAAAAAAAAGCTATTACCATAGCGTATAGTCATCAATAGAAGCATAGCAAGCGCGTTCCCGATTCTACTCCCAATTCCCCTCAGGAGTCACCTTACTCACCACATGAACACATTATAGCTTTAAAGCAGTATCATTTAGCTGTGATCTTCTGTAAGCTCGAGGCAGTTCCCCTATCGGGCTGCTGCAGATGTTGAACAGATTAATTCCTGCTGTGCTCTACCTCAGGTAAAATAATCAAACTTATAAAAATATCTAACAGATAAAAGTTTGTGACATGTTTTTCACTAAACTATCCTAAATCTACACGATAAGTTTAAGAGAAGATAGATATTGGCAATCTATGAGTTATTGGGTTATTGTTGGCGTTGCGTTTCCTATCCAAACCCTCCCCAAGAACTCGGCTACCTTACTCACCACAGCAACACAATACTAATTCAAAACAATATTATATGGCTGTGATTTTTTGTAAGATTGAGGTACTTACCTAGTAGAACTGCTCCTGATTTTAAGCAGAATACTTCCTGCTATGCACTACTTCAATATAAACTTGGGCAAGATAAACTTTACAAGCACCGACAAAACGGGTCAGCCTTTATGTTGCTTGGGCCATGTCTCGTTGGTTACAGTTACAATATACAATTCAATAATTTCTAAATTCCTGAATTCGATTAAATAATTTTCAGACTTATAAAACTAAGTAACCTTAAGACGAAAGCAATATATTATTCGAAATTGCCAATTCAAACAAAAGCCGTGTGTCATCCTGATCGTAAATAAAATTGACGCTACCAGACAATTGAGAAGTTTTGTTTTTGTGTGTTTATTGTGAATCTTAAGTCATTTAATTATAATTAATTTAATAAAGTTATAAGTCAGCCTGGTTAAGTATCTTAATAGCTGTGTCCACACCCTTTTCAAAAGTAACAAAACTGAATTATACAATAAAATGAGTGTGCTAGACCACACGATTAAAGTAAGTTACGAAAAATAAGTCTCTCTCGTAAAAAGTTATGCGGTATAATATAACGTAGGTCGACGAAAAAATAGTCAAGTAAAAACGCATTATTAGATATATCTCCAAAAGTTGTTGTTAGATCTCAAATAAATTTAAGTGGGAACAAATGACACACACTACCTTTCGATTTAAAAAAATTCAGTCGAATTGAGAACCTCCACTTTTTTTGGAAGTCGGTTAAAAAGTGAAGGTTGAGTTTTTTGTAATGAATAAACTCAAAAATTACTGAACCGATTCTAAAATTTCTTTCTGTCGAATACACCCTTATCACTAAGTAACATTGGCTTTTTAATAGGAGATAGTAGAATTGTCACCATTAAAATAAATGGTGGTAAGCAGTGGTGCTGTATGTTTAACCTGTATTGCTATATGTGCGTCTTTCTTTCTTTTTTAAACCTTACTGGTGCTTAAATACAGCTTATAAATATTTAAATTTATATAAGATTATATTGCTTGGTTCAGCCTGTAATATTCCCCATGTAGGAGAAGGATCAGAGCTTAATCCACTACGCTGCTCCAATGCGGGTTGGCGGATATGTTCTCTACTATGAGTAACGATCGCTATCAGGTGTAAATGATAACAACCGGGACCGACGGATTAACGTGCTCTCCGAGGCACGGTGGGGAGACTCACAAGGACTGCAACACCCAGACCACGGCAAACACCTGTATGGCCAATACAAATGTTTGTCATGTGTGGGGATCGAACCTGCAACCGCCAGCGCAATAGGTACAATCCATGGCTGTAACCGTTGCGCCAACGCGGCGTCAAGATTATCATTACAGCCTATACAGTCCACTGCTGGACATAGGCCTCCACAAGTTTACGCCAAAAATAACGTGAACTCATGTGTTTGGCCCATAGTCACCACGCTGGGCAGGCGGGTTGGTGACCGCACTACTGGCTTTGTCGCACCGAAGACGCTGCTGCCCGTCTTCGGCCTGTGTATTTCAAAGCCAGCAGTTGGATGGTTATCCCGCCATCGGTCGGCTTCTTAAGTTCCAAGGTGGTTGTGGAACCTTGTTATCCCTTAGTCGCCTCTTACGACACCCACGGGAAGAGAGGGGGTGGCTAAATTATTTAGTGCCGTAGCCACACAGCACTTCAGTCAAGATTATATTTAGTACTAATTATTAATCATGAGGGAAAACGTGTTATCTACAAATTAATCGGTGTCAATACACGGTAAAGAGCCGATCATTAAACCCATGAGTTTTTGCTTTTAGGCGCAAGTTCATGGAACAAAAACCCGTTTTACCGATCATACAGTGTATGCGTGAGGTTCACGGATAAATTTACATTACAATAGATGTTTGTTTAATTTGCATATGTATATTACATTTTTAAAGATCAGTTGAGGTAGTAACCCCAAAAAAATCGTAAAGAAAAAAAAGGTGAACTTGAAAACAAGGGATGTCGTTATAGTATTATATAGATTCAAAAATTTCTGGGTAGGAATTCAAAGGACTTTCTTACAAGGGAAAAGTAGAAAAAAAATTTGAATGTACGAATGTTCTGGATTATAATGCTTCTAGAACTGAAGACTGTGCTGTGTGGGCTACGGCACCAAAGAATTTAGCCACCCCCTCTCTTCCCGTGGATGTCGTAAGAGGCGACTAAGGGATTCCAAGGTTTCACTACCACCTTGGAACTTAAGAAGCCGACCGATGGCGGGATAACCATCTAACCGCTGGCTTAGAAACACACAGGCCGAAGACGGGCAGCAGCATCTTCGGTGCGACAAAGCCAGCCCTGCGGTCACCAACCCGCCTGCCCAGCGTGGTGACTATGGGCAACACACATGAGTTCATGCATTTTTGGCGCGAACTTGTGGAGGCCTATGTCCAGCAGTGGACTGCAATAGGTTGGAATGATGAGAACTGAAGAAGGATTAAACTAATTGTGTTTACTAGTAGACATATTTTCAAGGGATGTGCTGCATCCTTACATTTTAAATAAAGTCAGAACCTTTGTAATCTAATATAAGAGAAATTTCTTTAAAATGGATCTATCTGGATTTATCTTTAGTCCTTTAGTTGGAAAACAGGTCTTTATTCAGCAGTTTGAAAATTGAAATCAATAGACTTCAACAGTACAGTAAAATTATACTATCGCTGAACTATTTTTTCCTTCTAAAAGAATAGTATATAACTCAATATTACAAAAATCCGTTTATCGGGGATAGTGCATAATCCAATTGATATAAAAAAGAAGTATTAGTAATAAAGAAATACTATAAACGTAAGTCAACATAAAGTCGTATAAATGTATCTAAATGAAAAGATTGGACAATTCTCTGTCGATTCCTACTCTATGACAGTCGTACGCTCTCGGCTATTTTACTCATTCAATGTAAACGCTTATCGACCGCTTGCATGACAACCCGCGTGCGAGGCTTAAACGAGTGTTTACTCGACGACGCAATATCAAAATAAAAACTTTGAACATTTACTTCTAAATATAGCCTCCAACGATTTGTGTTATTTATTGAATGTGAAATTATATAAATACAATTAAAAATAATAATAATAATAAGCAGTGCTTTGTGTTTATGGAAACAGAAAAAGAAAAATGTGAGAAACGCATAGTTAGTCCTTTTGTGCTGTGCCCTTATCATAATGACTCAAGACTCGTCAGGACTGGCCAAGAAGAATTTTATACGTTAAATAAAAATAACTTTGCTCGGCTAAAAATAAAAAGTTTACGTTTTCATAACAAATAAATTCATAACGAATTTCCATAAAAACTCCATAGTGAAGTAACCCTAGTAAGTGGAACAGATGAATAATGAAAATAAAACTTTGTTAAATTTAATAGCTTAAGTTTTCGATTGATATTTTAATTTACAGGTGTCACTTTAATTTTGCAGTATTATTTCAAATTATTTAAAGCAGCTTTACGTACTATGAAGTATCTATACTGATAAATAATTGTACGTGTATATATCATTTTACAAAGTTGGAGTGAAACATAGGTGAGTGAACTATCCATCATTAGTCATATTCTGTTAAAATAAATAATTTTACGAATATATTTTTGTGAAGATAATTTTTCACGATGATCATCATATCTATACAAAAAATAAATATGAATTGCCGAAATTTATGTAAGCGCATATCTTCCACTTCACCAAATAGAATAATTATTTTTGTCTGCTATTGGTAGCATCAGATTTATATAAAAAAATGTTTAAAAAAAATCTATATATTCACAAAAAATATGGAGGTACGAACATCGCCAAGCTGGGTTAATTAGTTGGCTAGTTTGGCGCCGAAAATTACTTAGGTATACTTTCATTAGTTAAGATCTTAGTTATTAAGGTTAAATAAAAAAAAAATGTTTATTATTTTTTGCTTTACAGTTTTTTCAGCGGTTTAATTTTTTTATTTTATAATTTTATATGTATAGCTATAATCTATTTACTTATTACTCTATGTTAATTTTTTATTACTTATACAATATTTATACATATTATACACATTGACTAGCCCGTTGGCGCAATTTGCAGTTACTCTGCTTTCTGCTCCGCGAGTTGTGGGTTCAATTCCCACCGCGAGTCTTGGTGTAATATATATACTTATTTATATATGTATTATTTATATGTAAGTTTATCGAGAAAAAAAATAATTATACCATTATCATGAAACTGTCTGGGTAGATTGGCAAAGGTCTATTACTTATTATTTAGTATGAATGACTCAGTACTGTACATGTGCAATATTATTTATGCGTTATAGCCTAAAATTGCATATTTTTGTAGATTGAAATTCGTTATAGCTTGAATGTGCAGTCATTGTGGGTCCCCCCCACCGTGCCTAGGAAAGCACGTTAAGCCCAGTCGGTCCCGGTTTGTATCGTGTACACTTGACAGCGATCGTTACTCATAGTAGGGAGTATATCCGCCAACCCGCATTGGAACAGCATGGTGGATTAAGCTCTGATCCTTCTCTTACATGGTGAAAGAGGCCTATGCCCAGCTGTGGGATATTACAGGCTGAAGTGTATCATAAGCGTATAGCTTGACAATTACGAAAATACTACAGCTAATACAATAAAGTTGAACTGACTAAACAGATAAGAACGTTTCTAACTAATTAATCCTAAATTGGATATTGTATGTTATAGAAGACAATATCATTTTAATGACAAGACTAGGTTACATTATACCATACACACATTCATGTAAGTTTTAATTAATTTATAATTGGTATTCACGTGTATATTAAAATTCCACTAAGAATTTTGGAATTGTCTCAACATAAATTTAACGTTTTTATTCAAAAGAGATAAATAGATATATAATCGGTGCAGGATTATATAGTTGATAAAGATGTGTGGACTTGGTGACGCTGTATCTCATACAAGATATGACTAATTTTGTACTAAAACACAGTTTATAAATTATTTTCAAAAGAGTAACTGCGGAATTTCTTTCCGATTCTTCTCTGCAGAATCTACATTCCGAATCGGTGGTAGCTTTACTTTTACAAAAATAATAAATACCTTAAGATTTTAATGTAAAATGACGATTTTAAAGTTCTCTTGGGGCCATTTTGATTTAGGTTTCAATAATATCTATATTTTTTACGAAACATCTCATACATATGTTTGCAATTACATTATTATTATTTATACTACCTAAATGAAAAACTATTACTGAGTTTTAATAGCAGTACATTAAAACTATGTACTTTATCAAAGCTTAGACATAAAAAATTTGAAAAAATCTCCAGAGTGTTCACGATAGGCTTACAACGACTAATCTTAAAAACTATATTATATTCTTATTTTGACGAGTGTGTTAACATTTAAAATAGTATAATGTAACTAACACTGTGAAAACGCACGCAGAATTATTATTGTCAGTAAAATAAAAAACAGCTAAATGTAATTTAGTTTCATACGGCAGCAATCTATACTATTGTAAGTTTAATGGGTCACGTTTTTATGTGTAAGAACGATTTTATATTTCTTGTCACAACAGCTGCAGATTACAGCACAGTCGATAATAATTTCAATGCTTTACCAGTTACGCTTCAAAAGACACATTGCGTTCCATGGTACAGAACGTAAAATTTACTAAAATACCTCACGAAGCTGCGACAATTATACAATAATTAAGATTATCGTTACTGCTCAAAGTGTATTGACCAACAAGTTGCATTTATTTCCAGAATAGACCGTCTAAAGTGAAAGATTACTTTCACTTTGGACCATAGCATATTTTACTTTGGAGTCAAAAAATAGTACCGTTTCATTACTCCACTTTCGTTGCACGATTTGATTACATTTGTAGATGATGTATTTACATCTTACTATCTTATTGTAATTATAATAAATTGTCTTTATAACATACTAGCTGCTATTGGTGTCATATTAAAATATAATTTAGATCATAACGACGAGTAACAAGTACATAAATAAGTCTGTTTTCAAACTTAATATTGTTTAGCTAAATCAAATGTAGAAAGGATTTGTTCTTTTACTTGCATTCTCTCGCAACGTGTAAGCACGAAGGAAGTTGTCGCTACTTTATGAACGGAAGTAACTTCCACTGACTTGATATTTGCCCGCGGCAACACATGTGTGCTCCAAATTTGAGACCAGAGTGCCTAGTGCGAGTTTTATTCACAGAAACGTGAGAGAAACACGTTTATACGTGAAGATTATTATGCATTCTGCCGCCCAGACAATAAAGAATAGTATACGATACAATCGATACAGAGTCATCTAGCGGCAAACGCGAGAACTAGGTTGAAATGCCGAATTTCTCATACAAAATGAAGTTAAAATTTACGCCCGTTATTGCGAGACGGATTAAACAAAACTCGCACTAGGCACTCATATCGTGATAATAATTTTTCTTAAAGGTAACCTGATTGATATAATGGATAAAAATTCCCTTTTTCGAAAAAACTATGAAATTTTTGATAAAGTCTTAAGAATTTTATATTATATAGCTATCACAGCAATATTAAATGATAAAAATACTATTTCGACACACCTACAACAAAAATTTATAAAGAAACTAAAATCATGAACCTATGACAACTTTATATATATAATTCCTGTAATTTATTTTTTATTGTATTTATTTATTAAACTTTATTGCACACACAAAAAATAAGATACATTTTAGAACGATTAGATACAAAAACAAATAATGTATGCAAAGTCGGCTTTATCGCTTATAGCGATCTCTTCCAGGCAACCTTTAATAAAAGTAGTATACATAATATGAAAAAAAAGTCGGTAATAGTGCGCAATCAACAACGCAAGTTTATTACACATTATGTACCTAATCAATTTATAATACTAAACATAGTTATATGTATAATACAATATTCATACATTTAAACGGTATATACCTACATCAACATATACATACATATGTAAATACATACAAAATATATTTATAATAGAAAAAAAAATATTAATAACATAATTAAAAATAAAATTAATAAAAATCAATTATAATTATTTAATAAAAAAATATCAGTAAATCTATACATTCAAATTTGTCCTTTAGAAAACGTATCAGGAAGCGTAGCAATCGTCGACCCAGCTTATTAATTCTGCCTAAGACTAGGACGAAATTTGCCAAAAGGGATATCACATTCGAAGGAGCACAATTTTATAAAAAATTACCATGTCTAATAAAAGATGTAAGCTCAATTATAACGAATTTAAATATCGGCTTTCGCAATATATTCTCAATAACACTTTATCGTTAGAAGAAACCATTCAAAATATTCGTTAACTGAGCACTAGGGTTTATAAGACGACGATATGTATGTTTTAATTTTATAATTATTTAATACATTTTAATATGAATGTTATAAATGATAAAGATTATCTTATATTTAACAGATAAATTACATTAAACTAAAAAAAAACCTTAAGTATATATATATCTACATAATATAATATATATATATAACTAAAAATATATTATTAAAAGGAGTCCCTTTAGGCAAGGTTCCGAAGATACTGGCAGCGTTCCCCCTTTGAATAGCTAGACTAATTCTAATTTTCACTTTTATTGTAGTGTGTTGTTCTCATGTAAGTGACGTTGCCTTTTTGAGAATAAAGTTCTTTAACCTTATCTTATATTAGTAATATAGGTATTCATTATGAATTTGTAAGTTTCAGCCACTAAATTTTGAGATATCCTAATCCATGGAATGTCGTTGACAGTTATAAAACGCAACCCTACTTCACGCCACATGTTAGGAAAAATCATTTTGATTCCACATTTTCACTTTAAAAAATAAAGGTTAACACTCACTGATACAAACAGTTCGTAAATTATTTAATCCTAATGGTGATATCACACTTAGCATAAAACAACATCATCATTACAGCCTATACAGTCCACAGCTGGACATAGGCCTCCACAAGTTTACGCCAAAAATAACGTGAACTCATGTGTTTTGCCCATAGTCACAACGCTGGGCAGGCGGGTTGGTGACCGCAGGGCTGGCTTTGTCGCACTGCAGACGCTGCTGCCTGTCTTCGGCCTGTGTATTTCAAAGCCAGCAGTTGGATGGTTATCCCGCCACCGGTCGGCTTTTTAAGTTCCAAGGTGGTAGCGGAACTGTGTTATCCCTTAGTCCCTAGTTAGTGGCTATATTCTTTAGTACCGTAGCCACACAGTACATAAAACAACTTAATAAATATTATTAAGTCTATTAAGTTATACTGTGTTATGTTAATATTGTTAGTGTCGACCACATTGTGAGTAGTTCTTATAAAATCTAAATCATAATTACGTCTTACACACGCAGAGCCTGTTTCACCAGTTGTAAATAGCGCTATTTGAAGGATGATATTCAATAGATAAAAGTCTTTGACGTAGGTATTATTCTTTTTAACCGACTTCCAAAAAACGAGGACGTTCTCGACTGTATTTTTTTTTTGTATGTTACATCAGAACTTTTGACCGGGTGGACCGATTTCGACAATTTTTTTTTAATCGAAAGGTGGTATATGCCAATTGGTCCTATTTAAATTTATTTGAGATCTAACAACTACTTTTCGAGTTATATTTAATAATGAGTTTTTACTTGACGCTTTTTTCGTCGACCTACGTTGTATTTATACCACATAACTTTTTACTGGATGCACCGATTTTGATAATTCTTTTTTCGTTGAAAAGTAGATATCCCTATATATAGTTTATATAGTTTGGTACCATGATAAGGAAACCAGGATCTGATGATGGGATCCCAGAGAAATCGAGGGAAACTCTCGAAAATACGCAATAACTTTTTACTGGGTGTACCGATTTTGATAATTTTTAATTTTATCGTAAGCGGATGTTTAACATGTGGTCACATTCAAATTTTATCGAGATCTGATAACTACGTTTTGAGTAATCTTTGATAACGCGTAGTT
Organism: Melitaea cinxia; assembly: GCF_905220565.1. Lineage (NCBI taxonomy): Eukaryota > Metazoa > Arthropoda > Insecta > Lepidoptera > Nymphalidae > Melitaea > Melitaea cinxia. The sequence goes on from NC_059406.1 coordinate 4,241,316, forward strand.
ACTTGACTAATTTTTCGTCGATCTCTACCTTGTATTACTCGTCGATGTAATTGAAGTCGGTTTTTTTTTCGTTTGCGAGCAAACACAATTATTCACCATCGAATTCCACTGTATTTATGAAATATTTCTATTCACAAATGTGAATAAAAAAGTTGTAGTAGGTATATTCATTGAAAAGAAACAGGTCCTAAAGGCAAAGGCTGTACCTCCTGCTGTTAAAGTCTATTTGTAACATTTGCAGGATAAACTATCCACAACTGGTGAAACAGGCCCTCAATCTGTTACATACTCGCACACACATTACCACAAGCGCATTTTTGACTTATCTTAGAGAACCTCATATCTTAATCATTACACATTACCCTAGGTTACCTTGCAAAAAATAATATCGAAGTACAAATGAATAAAGAATCATTTAGAATTCTCAACTAGGTCAAGATCGCTCACAAGGTTTGTATCTAAATCAATGAATATAAACATGTTTTGTTTCTTTAAAGGCACCAATAGTAAGCTTCCGCGAATATGATCTGCATTGCTAAGAGTATACATCAAATTATTAGTTATTTAAAATTTGAAATGGGTATAGTAACAATGTTTTATCGCACTTTATTGTTCATCTTCAAAAGAGAAATTGACATGAGACATTGACATGATTTAGTTGGTACATCTCAAAAGAGTTAGGCAGCGTTTTTGACAACTGACCTATCATTATATTTTGATAGTGCAAATTCGAAATTACGCGTTATTCAATTATTTTGAACATACAATCCATGTAATAAAAATATATAGTAAAATTGATAATCTATAATATAAAAATGAGTCGCTGAATGTGTTGCTAAGCGCAAAACTCGAGAACGGTTGGACCGATTTCGCTAATTCTTTTTTTAAAATATTCCTTGAAGTACGAGGATGGTTCTTACGGAGAGAAAAATTCTAAAAAAAAATTAATAAAATTAAAGAATCGACTGTTAGGCGATACGAAGTTCGCCGGGTCAGCTAGTATCAAATATAAAACGAAGTAAAAAGTTTCATAAAATAAACTTTTATCATCTCAACAAAAATATTATTGTTATAAAGATTTTCGAATTTCAATGGATCTATCAACATAGCAAATGGACAATATCATAAGTTTTATGCATAAATGGATTAAATGATATGTACGATTTTATTTTTGTGTTACCCACAATTAGGAATTCTAAACATTTTTGAATATCATATCAAAAATTGACCGCTCCAGCGGGATTCGAACCCGCGTCTCCGACTAACCGTGTCGGGGTCACGGTCACGGTCACACGGTCAGTCGGAGACGCGGGTTCGAATCCCGCTGGAGCGGTCAATTTTTGATAAAAATGTTTGGATTAAATGATATAAATTTTAACAATACTAATTAGTTATTTTATGCTGAGATTTAAACGATGACAATATGGGTAAAAATATTTTCTCGTATAAAATAATAAGCAAATAATATCTCACATTCAACCTAAAAACAAGTTATCGTCGAAACCTAAACACCTAGTCCCCATATTGATTAAAAAAGGTTATGATTTTTTTCGCTAGTATTAGGTGCACTACGAAATTTTCATCAAAATTAGTTCTGCTTTTTAGGATCTGTTCAGACATAATAATTACATTGTACAAAAGAATCAGTAAAGTAAACAAATAAAAAACGAATGAATTATATAAAATTTTTTATTAAAAAATTTCTAATATATTTATGTTGCGTCAATCTGTAAATACTAGGCAATCAGAAGCTATGAGCAAGTATATGACATACATAGGTTTAAATAGTCGTCGTAGTAATGAGTATTTAATGGCTTTGCGTAACGTCAGAAGGAAATGATAGTAATGACTTCCATTTCATGGTGTGTAGTGTTGCATTGCAAAAGCTTACAATTAGGCCTATTCTAATTTAACCCGACTTCGGAAAAAATATTACATATTATCATACTGTATGTTTTTTTTTCGTAAGCAATATTTAAATCGTTTAATTAATGTATATTAAATAATTTTGAAAATCTATGAATGGGTCATGTCATGTTTCCCTGGTAACATAAATAAGTCAATTTGTAAATTTATCATCCTTACTATTTTAAAAATATCCGTTTGTTGTTTATTCGTTGCTTGTCAATCTTTTTATATATAAAAATGAATCGTAAAATGTGTTTGTAAGCGTATAACTAAACAACGCCTGAACCAATTTTACCAATTCTTTTTTTAAATGTTCGTTGAAGTCCAAGGATTGTTTTTACGGCGAGAAAAATTCGAATAATTTCCGTGAAAACCCTAAAAACAGACCTTTTCTTTTTCCCATACAAACGTTTTCTAAATGTAGAGTCAGTTTGAACTTTATTGCTATTCTTTTTTTTTTTATACATAGATAGGCTGGCGTTTGACCGCTATTTCACCTGATGATAAGTGAAAATGCGGTCTAAGATGGAGCACGCTTACCTAGAAGTAACCTATTCACTCGCGACTTAAAGATCCCCAGGTCATAGCTTTCAGGAAACACAGACGCTGGTAGAGAGTTCCATTCTTTGGCCGTACCGTATTCAATAAAGTACATGTTAAATAATATATTAGGGCGCATTTTATGTAAATTATTAATGATTAAATTAATCTTATTCTTAGACCGCATTTTAATTTAATTTACATACAGTAAAAATTATATTAACTAGCTATTTCACATTACCTATTATATTGTTGCGGGGGCGTTAATAATGGAAAATTCCCGTTTTTAAACCATCGACTGGTACGAATCTCCTAGCCCATTACGGGGGTGAGCGTTAACAATGAAAATTTTAAATGTATGTCACTCCGAAACTACTGAACCAATTTTTATCAATTTTTTAAGCATCTGTAATTTGGTCCAACTTGGGAGATAGGGTAGTTTTTATCTCAATTGGACCCGATAGGTGGCGCTACTGTTGGTATGTAACTCCGAAATTACTGAACAAATTTTATCAAATTTGTACACATCTATAATTTTGTCCAACTTGGGAGATAGGGTAGTTTTTATCTCAATCGGACCTGGTAGGTGGCGCTGCTATCAGTATGTAACTCCGAAAATACTGAACCAATTTTTATTAAATTTTGTAAGCATCTGTAATTTTATCTGGCTTGGAAGATATGGTAGTTTTTATCTCAATTGGACCCGGTAGGTGGCGCTGCTATCAGTATGTAACTCCGAAAATACTGAATCAATTTTTATCAAATTTTGTAAGCATCTGTAATTTTATCTGACTTGGAAGATATGGTAGTTTTTATCTCAATTGGACCCGGTAGGTGGCGCTGCTATCGCTATGTAAGCTATCAAATTTGGTAGCTGTTTTCCGGGCAGGACAACGTCTGCTGGGTCCGCTAGTCTAATAATATAAGTATATTTTGAAAATATTACTCATGAGCTATATTATATCGTAACAAACAGCTGAACTGAATAATAATTACGTGTATACATAAATAACTATAAATGATATAATGATTAACGATTTTATCAAGAAAGTACGTTAAGGGTCACTTTCTATGGTGACTTTTTCGCTCATGGTAACATTACAAACTTTCACCCTGAATTGCGTGTGTTTAATTTACAACATCCCATTACAAGGTCCAGTACTTTATGCAAGTATTTGAGTAATTTAGCTTGTTTTAAAAAGTTGCTGTTAAGTATAAAAGGTGAAAAGTAATTTTGTTTTTCTGTCAAATGCTCTATAACAAATCGTGCGGCCACTTAATAATAGGAGTAGACATAATTACAAAATTAGCGTGAACATAAAAATATATAAAACTTGTTAAAAATATACAGAACACTAAGCGTATACAACAATCACTAAAATTGATAAAATCATCTGCGAAAAATATAACACTTAAAAACACTTTTTTATTTAATTGTTATTTTTATTTCTGAGATTAACTTCAACGTGTTTCTAATTTATAATTACTTTGTCCTAATAAAGACCTAATTTCCCAAGTGTATTCGTCGCTTGCAAACAATAACTAAAACTAAATGTTGACATGCGAGAAAGCACGAAAAGGTACACTTAACTATGAAAATTTCGGAACTCGTTTATTTTCCTACCATTAGTAGAAATTGTAAGTAAAAGTTAAAATTCGTGTTCTGTTATATTTATGTTAGCTTATTTTTTTGTTGAAATAAAATACAGTTATTTGCAACGACAAATATGTTCTACCTGACACTACAAAAGTAAAATGAACTAAAGTTAATTGAGTAGCCATTAGTTTTATTTAAAACTTGGGAATATTCGTGATTTTATCATAATCTCTGTGAAACAATAATTAAAATATGAGTAACAATTTTAATTTAAATTCATATCATAAACATAGCATACATCTAAACGCTGACTACGTGTTAAAAAGAATATATTTTAATTACAGATTATTTTTTTTTTCAGATTTCAACATGCCCTTTATAGATATAGCATTTCAAGCCGAAATAAGCAGATTTGAAGATCCGGATTTTGAAGAATGTGCCCTCCGTAACTGTAATGAGGATCCGAAGACCAGGCAAATAGTTATAGAGGAGTTAAGAAACTTGATATTCCGTATGTGAGAGCGAGATATATATAACATTTTCTTTCTACTTAGCGTTAGAAATATTATTTTGTTTTTTTATATTCTAATCTTGGGATTAACAATACTCTGAGTAAAAGAATACTTGTATGTACTAGGATGTCATAAGTGTTTAGTAGAACTACATTTCTGACTCCGAAGTTTTATTATTCTATTATATTTTTTTACAATTTTTTTTAAACATTCGTTTCATATTTATTTGTAGGTACTTCTCAAGGTCCTTGTATGTTACAGAGAGAGGAGAATGCAATCCACGCCGGACTGATGATGCATATCTCCTTCGGTTCCTGAGATGTCGAAGATTTATTCCGGCTCTTGCTCATAAATTGGTAATCTTTTATTTTTTTATTTTATACGACATCCATATATCCATATTTTTTACTACACGATAAGTAATCACCAACATATCATTACTAAAACCTCCAAAACACGCTGCATCTTATTGTATAAGGATTATTCCGATCGGTTCAGCAGTTTTCGCAGTATAACCGTACAAAAAAACCGGCTCTCCATTCCACATATAGGTTTTCATCAATAAAAAATAGCGAAAACTAATTTGTTTGCTAGTGGCGCTGTAATCGGATTTTAGGATTCTTTTCGAGAAATACAACATTATATTTTTTTTTTTTTTTTTTTTAAATAAGTTGGTAAACAATTGAGTTCTTTATTTCGAGGATGGGTGACATGAGACATAGTAATAAGTGAGTAAGATGAATACGCTCCGGCCAGTAATAGAAATAGTCTTGATAATTGTATAAAAAATCGATGATAATAGACAAATTAAATATGTAAGTTGTAGCCCCAGTGGAGACTTGAAATGGAGCGCTGCATGGGTGCAGGGGGGCAGAACTTGCGATTTGATACAATTGTTCAATCCCCTACAACTAGGTATTACAAAACTAAAATTATTATAATTTAGACTGTGAAAAGTTTGTTTGTTAGTTTAAACACTTCAATCTCGGGAACTATAGGTTTAAATTGAAAAATTTTGTAAACGCACAGCGGGACACAGTAAAATATAAAATTCATCACACTAAACTTTTAAACTAGTATTACTGAATAAACGCCTCTTACCTTGACAAGCCAACACGCCTCTCGAATGAAGGGATCTCGAATGTGCCAATTATTATAATGGTAATGTTTCCACTACTCAACACTCGACGAAATATGAAAATTGCTATTCAGCACTCATATCGCAAAAACTACTGACATAATTGAGGTACATTTCGAAACCTCATCTAAAATATTTCAATTGTGTGTAAATACAATAACTAAAAAAACAAAGCAATAATTGTTTTTGTAAATTGTATTGTCAGTTGTATCTATGATTTAAAATTAGAAGTTTTAGTGGTTATTAAACAATATTATGAACTCGCTTTAGCCTGTAATATCCCACTACTGGGTATAGGCCTCTTTCGCCATGTAGGGGAAGGATCAGAGCTTAATCCACCACGCTCCTCCAATGTGGGTTGGCGGATATATTCCCTACTATGAGTAACGATCGCTATCAGGCGTAGATGCTAACAACCGGGACCGACGGCTTAACGTGCTCTCCGAGGCACGGTGGGGAGACCCACAAGAAGGTATATTGAACTATTCAAATATTATAAAGCTGTTTATTTAAACACTCTAATCTCTGGAAGTATTGGTTCGGATCGAAAATTATTTTCGTGTTGGATAACCCATTTACCAAGGTAGGCTATAGGCTATTTTTCCCTCAAATTAACGCGAGCGAAATCGCAAAACCACTTCGTCTACTTCTAAGGTATAACTACTATATATATAATAACTAATGTAACTTAATGTAACATAATTTATAATATAAAAACGAATTATCCATCTATTTTTTGCGGGACCTCCATAAATAATTACTATACTTATGAGAACCAATTGCTTCCAGATGGTACGATATGAAGACTTCCGCCGTAAGAACATACACCTATACCACTGCAACCCGTTCGGTCTCCATCGAGTAAAGGACGTGTATGGAGGCACGTTTCCCGACAGTCCAGTGAATGGCAGAATCACGCTCATGAGATTTGGTAAGCGATCGAACAATTGATGCCTCTTTCTCCATGTGTGTTTGGTTAACTGTTGATCAATTCTGCTGCTCATTTTAATATGTAGTTACAACGAATAAAATATTTTTACTACTTAGATAATGTGCTCTGTTACCCTTCGTGCAAGAATATAAACATTGGATAGATCATCACATAGTCTACAAGCCAACAAGCGCAAAAAAAACTTTCAAACATCAGATTTATATTATAACTCTCCAACAGTAAACTTCTCGGTAGAAGAATGATTTAGCACTTCTGAGATTGTATCTACTGTCGCTTCGAGTTTCTTAGTGTAATGAGTTATTCATAATATAATAGCTATTTCTAAAAAGCAATATTTCATGAAACTTATAAAAGATTATATTTGATATTAATCTCAATAATAACTAAAAGCAATAAGGATAACAAAAGCAATCGCATTAAAGTTTCCTGAGTTAACAATACTTTCTAGATTAGCATTGTTCTTATGACCAAGTAAGTGGAAAATAACTTCGAGGTCAATTAAAACATGAACTACCTAATTTTTTTTTCGCTTTAACTTTTCTATCGCTTAACAAGTTTGGTGTGAATGATAATACTTCATAAGTTGTTTTATCGTATACTTATGACTTTTTTTTGTTCATATATTGAGGTCCATACAATATCGCGTTATGATTATCTTTTTGAGAATGGATGAATTAATTGTTTTTTTTTTTTTATCGATCTCTATATGATGAAATTTGCCGCATAGATAACAAAAGTTTATCTCGAAATCCCAATATAAGAACTTGAGTACGAGTATATGGACGCAACTAGTAATTTTATAATTCAACATTACAGGTCTATGGGACATAGAAAAAGTACCAATAGAAGATGTAGTGCGCTGCGCTCTCGTAATGGACGAAGTGGCGGCGCTGCAACCAAAATTACAAATTCTAGGTGTCACCATTATAGTTGACTTGGAAGGCCTCAGTATCCGTCATGTGAAAAATCTGACGCCTACAATCGCGAACCAGATCGTCAGCCTTATGGGAGTGAGTATTGTTTATATAATTGTGTTTGCAGGCAAACGAAGAAAAACCGACTTCAATTATATCTACAAGTAATATAACGTTGGTTGACGAAAAAATAGTCAAGTAAATACGCATTATCAAAGATTACTCCAAAAGTTGTAATCAGATTTCGATGAAATTTAAATGTGACCACATGATACACATCGGCTTTCGATTAAATAAAAAATCAGTAAAATCGGAGAGTTTCGATTTCTCTGGGATTCCATCATCAGATCCTAGTTTTCTTATCATGGTGTCAAACTAGGGATATCTTCTTTCCAACACATAAAGAATTATCAAAATCGATTCATAAACGGCGGAGTTATCCCCGAACATAAATTAAAATATATATATATATATATATATATATATATATATATATATATATATATTGAAATTGAAATTGAGTTGAGTTTGAAATGATTTTGCCTGTTAACAAAAATTGTTTTACTATAATAACACTCAGATACGAGTAAAAAGATTCAAAGGCCAGATTCTTTTTTTATTTCGCAATCCATAATTTACGATAAAACAAAAATTATTCCACGCTACAAAAAGAGCCTTGATCTAGAAATCGGTTTCTCGCAAACTTTATTAACTTTATTTTCGTTACATATTTTAATATTTATAAACAAAACAATAAATGTCTACCGTTAGATGATAGCAACTGCTGAATAGATTTGAACTCGGTTTTTTAATTTAGTTATTAAGTTACTTAGCCCCCAACTTAAAGCGTTATTGCTTCTTTATTAAATGAAAGTATAGAAGTTTTAAAAAACATCGATTTTTATAAGGGAAGTCGCAGGAACCAGCTAGCGTGTTAGGTTAATTTTTAATTTCTAGCGATTACTATGGTTTAAGTAAAGCAGCTAATATGAGAAAATGTAAGTGAAGTGATTGTCGTCACCTGTGTTAGGTATCTAAGTTAGCTTAGAACACTATAGAAAGTACCACCCGACTGTTCGTAAAATATTAGACACACCAAAGTCAATTATAGTATCGATATAAGCCTAAGTTACTCCTTATTACATCAACTATCTGCCAGTGAAAGTCCTGTCAAAATCGCTCCAGCCATTTTAGAGATTAGCTCGAACAAAAAGACAGACACAGAGACAAAAATTGTAAAAAATATTATTTTGGTATATGTGCCGTGTATATATCCATATTCATTTAGTAAAATGCTGTTATTTTAATATTACAAATAGACACTCCAATATTATTTATTTTTATAGATAAGAATACGTATTCCATTCATTAAAATTAATAATAATTTTCAGGTTTCATTTCCAATCCCGATTCACGGAATCCACATCATCAGGTACAACTGGTTCTTGAATACCTTCTTTTACATATTCAAGCAGTTCATACCAACAGCAGCGTGGGAGCGTCTTCACTTCCACGGCTACGATATGTCCTCACTTCACAAGCACATCGATCCCGAGTACCTCCCCCCCGAATATGGAGGAAGATGTAGACACGTTGTTTCATTCGAGGAATGGGTCACAAAAGTTGACAAATACAAGGACGACTTTATGGTACAAGAATTTAGAGCGTTAGGATTTACTGTCAAATAAAAATCATTGATATTTTCGTTACATTGAGATTTACCGTTTGTATGTAACAAAAATTTTTTATTTTTTTTTTTTAATTTAAATTTTAACATCCATAGGCTCTTGAGTGCCCATGCCTTTTTTTATTTAAATTTTAATTTTCAAGCGTTGAGGCGTATTAAAAAAAATATATTATTGCAATATATAGGGTGTTATAAGATTCGCAGTAATCTGTCCAGTTTTCTTGAAACTGTTTTTTTTTTTTATTCAGAACAGGTAGACATTGAATTGTTTTACTTAATATTTATTAACTATCACTATAAAAAATAGCAAAACAAGAAATTGTGGGAGAAGTCCACATAAACCCCTACTTCAACGGGTAAAAATTAAGACTCATTAAATTTTCATTAATTTCATAGAAAAGATGTCTGTAACTTTTTGTTGGATCACTTTATTTTTCTATCTAGAGACAGCATGGCTCATTGTTCCGAATAATTGATTGGTAAAGTACAATTAGCAATAGAAAGTAGTTTTATTTATAATCTAGTTGTATTCGTCATCAGTGATAAAACCACTAATGTATTCAGTGTACGTAGTTATTATAATTTAAACAAATTCATGCGAAGTCGGACAAAACTTTTTATTGAGAATTTTTCTGACTTTTATTGTATTTTCAATACAACTTTGAACAACGTATAATTAGCAGCATGGCCTAAAGTGAAATTAGAAACTTTTTGTGCATTCAAGATTTCGAAAGTATAATTGTATCGCCCTTTACTTTCAATGTGGTAAACCTGTTTTTGTATTACATACTAGATTAGTCATAGAACTTTAAGTTTTTATATTATCAGCCACGGAAGGAACCGCGAACATGCCACGTAGAGTTTATATGTGTTATGTTATAGCTTAAATTCGACTTGTTTTAATGTGTAATATATATATTATCTGCTTTAAGGATACTGTATGTGCCTTATATACCTATAGGATCGATGGATTCATGTTTTTACTTTTTTACGAAAAACGTACCTAAATAATTGGTTTTCCATTTTATATTATGTTTGAAAATAGTTGTCATAAAAATATGTTACCTACTAATTAGTTTTCTGTTAACTATATTTTTCTTAATATGATGAGTTCATACATTAAATGGTTACTAAAGTAAATGTTTTATATTTTGTTTTTAACAAAATCCAATAATTTCTTCTTCCCACAATTTTAGTGTTTAACCTTATTTAGAAAGGACTAAAACCTCTTTTAAAGAGATTACACCTAGTTGATAGCTGAAAAAGACATGTTTTTGGCAATGAAGGCATTTTTTTGTCGGAAAATGATTGCTGGTAGTGAACCGTTTTTTTTTTTTCTTATTAAAGTAATGTGTAATGTGACAAATATAAAGTGTTTGTAATGTGGACTACTTTAGACATTTTTTAAATATTTTTCTAAAAAGCTTGCGGTGATGACTCTAGATTCTATACCAGGCATCTAAAATAAAAATAAACAAACTTAATAAATTACTTTATTGTATCATTATTTAATCATTGATCGAAGGTTTTCATAAAAAATAGTTTTGAAAAAAATGGTCGGTGATCAAACGTAAAAGTCTGAATTTTAGTAAAAAAATCACTACATTTTCCTTAAGTACGAATCGAAAAAATAAATCCTTTGATGATAAAGGACTGCTTTCTAATATAAACAATACGCATACGCTTCAGCCTGTAATATTCCACTACTGAGCATAGGCCTCTTACCCCGTGTAGGAGAAGGATCAGAGCTTAATCCACCACGCTGCTCCACTGCGGGTTTACGGATATATTCCCTACTATGAGTAACGGTCGCTATCAGATGTATATGACAGTATAATTATAATAATATGTATACAAATTTTCAAAAAATCTATTCATCAGTTTTTGAGATATCGTGGTCACCGGTTTTGAAAACACATTTAAAGTTTGACGTTGAACGTACAAGAACAAAATGTAATTTCTACATACAAAGTAATTTATCAATGCTCATATACAACAACCCTGCAATCGAATTGTCCTCTAAAATACATATTATTCTTATTCTGGTGTTGCAACGTCTATAGACTACGGTAATCGTTTACCATCAGGTGAGCCGCACGCTTGTTTACCGATCTAGTTGTATAACAAAATAATCGATTTATTTTACGAAGAATATAATCGATTATTTTATTGATCGATTTTTTTCCGAAAAGTCACGTCACTAATACATACGCTGCTATTGCATTTTTCCCTTAATTTATGGGGCTTCATATATTAACTCTGTATAATAAACCATAAAACTTGCTGTAAATAGATTTATTTGCTTTTACATACACATATTACTACGTACATTTAAGAAGAAATGAAACAAAACTAATTACCGTAAAGACACCATGTTTGACATGATGTGCTCTTTTATAACTTATACATCGTAAAAGACTAGATTTTGATGATAAATATTAATAATAAATTAACAGAACCAATGCAAATGATATGTGAATACTTGTTTAGTCATACAAAAAAAACTTAGATACCCCATAAATGAGAAATAATTTCACAATATAAATAAATATATAAAAATATTATGTAATAAATTAAGTATAAAGTATATAAAATAAAATACAAACTAAGTCAACAGACCTTTATAGGAGGTTAACTTACTAACCTTTAAGCCGGATGATAATTAAACTTGTAAATAAATTATTTTTAGACGTCAAGAACAGGTTGGTAAGCGTTTTTGCTGTGATGATTTCTCAATAGTTCCTTTTCTATTTCGTCAAACGTGATCGTATCAATATCGTTCAATAAGAGAACCTCTTCCGTACTATGCTGCTCTGGTATAAGCGGCTCAACATAGTCATAGTATGGCTCGCCTCTATCATGGTAATCGACAAATTCTGGCTGGCGTTCGTTATTATAGTTATCGTTATACTTCCTTGGACCATTTTTCATGTGCGCTGGCATTTCTGATGTACCATGGATTATCAGACTGATCGGTCCAATTTCACCGGTATTTGCTTCATTGGTCTAGAAATAATAATAATAAATTGGACACTGTAGTTTCATCCTCTTCTCATCATCATCATATCATATAACATTCACATACAGTCCTCTGTATAGGTGGTAACAGACGACTGTTACATCAATTTTTCTTTTGCTAAACATACATAGAAATAATATATATATATATATAAAAATATATAAACACAAATATTACACCCAAACTCAGGTGGAAATCGAACCCGCAGCCCGAGGAGCAAAATGTAGGGCCATGTCGCTCATATCCGTCCAATCGTGACCGATATAATAATTAATTGTTTTATATTTTATAGTCCACCTAATAATACGAAGGTAACAAATAAAAAAGTGACTGATTATATAAATGCGCGTTTGACATCAGTTACCTATAATTAGGTAATTTTATCAAAATGAAAAAAAAATCGGATTTTACCGCAGTTTATTAAGTTTTTTAGATGCCCGACGTTTCGGATACTTTACAGCAACCATGGTCACGGGAGGACTCTCAACTCTTGTAATACGCAGAAATGAGAGTGGCACTCTCAGTGTCACTACTCAGCAACTTTTCACACGATATAACATCCCATATTTTATCATACCATCCGCCTTATACCGTTACCCAAAAACAATTTTGTGATAACCCTTTTGTCGTGACAGAAGTAGAAAGGTTGTCCTTTAGCATACCAAAGGTAATACAATCAACGAAAGGAATACCATATCAACGGACCACTTACTATTGCAACTTTTATAAAAACTGTAATACTACTAGTGCGCAGCTTCAATTAATATAGGAAGAAAACAAACTCCTATCGTATCGCAGTATTTGCTAATTACTCTTGCTATCCTAAAATATTATATAAATAAAGAAAACTCGTTTGCACTCTTTAAGGTTGACTCTATCTCATAAACAATGCAATAAGAAATATTCTACAAAAAAAGATGCTTTGGCACAGTAACATACCTTATCCTGTATTATGACTTTCCATCTGCCAGTTGCTGCCTCTCCCCATGTTGCTACGGAAATTAAGGGCCAATTAATGAATCCAGCATTCGAGTTGTCTCTTGGGCGGGAACTAAGAACTTGAACCTCTGTACCTTGAATGAAAAAAATGTTAATGCGATTAAAATATTCGTTTAAAAATATTGCAACTTTGTAAGTAATATAAAAATGTCCATTTTTGCTATATAATGTTTCTACGATACTAAAAATAAATATTTCATATTTATTATACTAAAAATAAATATTAACATTTAAAAAAAACAGGGTAGGCTAGCTAGCCTAGCTTCATTTGACATTTGTTAGTCGATGAACACGCCACGCCACCGTCACGTTCTGTCGAATTACTAGGAATCCATAAATGATTTAGAGATTGAGAATAAGTAAAAATGTATTTTCATTTTCATTTTTTTAATATTCATTGAGTTAATAACATATATAGCAAAACAACGTTTGCGGGGTTAGCTAGAATTATAAAAAAATAAGAGGACATCAAATATAAACCAAACTTTTATATAGTACTTTAGTTATTTATGTATATTACCTTGAGGTGATATAAGATAAATTTCCAATGCACCACGTCGAGTGTATTGTATATTTACGATGAGTTCTACATGTTCTATATAGTTGACAAGACAACCTGTGACGTCAATTTCTATAATATTATCTAATCGATATGATACCGTATATTTTTTGTTATTTGACCTGTAAATGTTTTAAAATATAAAAATCGCAAGCTAAAAAAAAATATCAGAGACTTCTATAAAAAACGAATGTGCTTTTTTAGACCAATATGACTGAAGTAAAACTTTCTATCTCCACTATTTAGTTCTTAAGTTGTCAATTGTAAATATGTATAATCTCCACTGATCTTTACAACTTATGTCTTAATTTCCATTCTGCTCGCCCAATCACACTTTACATAACGATCTCATCACGCATTAACTAGCTACTCCTCACCAAACAAAGCGTGCGAACGATGTTTTTTACTTAAAAAAATAAGTCAAGAAAGAACAATATTTTTTTCCCTCAATCGACAACCAAAACGTTTCTTTAACCAAGAAAACATAGCCAAAACAGTAAATCTAAACTTGCATCTCTTTTCCACTAATACCATATTGTATAAGGCCTTCCTCTTGTCGAGTTTTTGCTTACTGTGGCCAGTAAAACTGACGAAGAAGCGGGTCGTTCGTTTTATGACAAACGTTATTTACACAAACCAAAATGAAAACAACTGTCACTTTTTAACCTATTCTATGATATGGTAGACCATTTTAAATTGGTTTTCGTTATTTCGCGATCGACATTGCGAAATGCGAATTCCGTCAGCCGAAACTTAACGAATCTTTTACTAGGATCACATAAATGATAAGATGGTGTTTGTTAAAGTTTATATTAAAATTTAGTAAGTAGGTAACCCGAGTAGTGTTACTTCTACAGTCCATTGTCCCAGAGTTTTATACTAAATTACTTTTCGGAAAGAAGACAACTTTTTGTTATAATGCACCAAACTATTATTTGTTAAATTTAAAATACACAGGCACAAATAGCAGATACTGAAATGATTGTAAAAAAAAGTACTAAATTACAACTGATGATTAATTCATTACATAATTATACATTGAGTACCTACTGTTTTCTTTTTAAAAGTACACTTTTACACGAGACAATTGATTGCTCGACAGTTCAGCGATTTTTTTACGGTCTGATAACCTTCTTTTAAATTGTTTTAGTTAGATGTTTTAGAAAGATAGAAGAAGATACTTACGAAGAAGCGTCAACTCGGCAAATGCATTTATCAGGAACTGTTGTCCAATTTAGTGCAGCACTAACTATAGCTCCCGCATTTAAAAGTCCGAATCCAAAACGGACATCAAACCATAAACCAACACTGTAATCGACCAAAAAGCAGTAAAAAAAGTAATAAGCATATTGTCACAAATATTTTAAAAACAAATATAATGATTCATGATTTATTTATTTATTTATTTTTTACCTATTAATTTGCCAACCGGGGTTTTCGGAAAGTGGAGCGTATTCGGAAGTCCATACAATCAGATGTTGTACATCTCGCCAAGTCAAATTTGGGCTGTAATGAAAAGCTTGATTGATTAAGAGACGCTAAGTTGAAAAAGCTTATTTTGCCCAAGATATTGCGACAAACAGACCGTACAAATGAGAATAACAGGAATGCATAAATGATGAGGAATCATCACATCGCATACCACGTAAGTACTTACTTTGCATGTAGTGCCAGTGCGATAATACCGGCGGCCAATGGGGCTGCAGCTGACGTACCCGTGTGTGCAAGAGTACACGAATCTTTGGTATCAGTAGTGGCCTGGAGCAAAAATATATAGTCGTCTCATTTTAACGTTCGGTAATTTATCTGCATGACAAAGACAGGTGTACAATTTGTCAAATGGAATTTATTGCTATTATCAAACATCACCCATTGCCTCACATCGTATTACTTACTATTTTCTGATCTTTATAAGCACCAGAAGAGTATGCAGTGGCTAGGGTAGACGAACAAATTTCGCCATACCAAGGAAACAGGCCTTGCTGAGATGCACTACCAATTGATATCGTATATATACTCGATGAATAACTTGAAAGAATAAATTAACATATTAGTACATAGCGTTTAATATGAATTGCACAATTTAACAAGAGCATTCAAAAATCTTTAGAGAACTTACTATGAACTAAAGGGTTACTTTTACATAGTTACTTTATTGGAGTTATGATAATTATACGTTAGATCATAATATAATAGTTATAAGTACAGACGAGTGAATTATTACGGAATTATGACGGATAATTTATTTTAGTAGTATGATAAGTTAAAGACTTCTTTTTATTTTATTTTTAAAAGTATGTGTTAAATTTGTATTTATAATAAAATTAAAATAGTAGAACTACAAATAAATACGCTTCGTATCATTTCAATTTATTTGAAGCTTTCAATTTAACTTACCCATCGCAATTGCAGTTGTCGTTATGGCCACCGCCGTTACCGTTAGCCCATACAAAAATACTTCCTTTACCTCCTCGACCCTGGGACAATGAAAACATGTAAAAAATTTGCAGTTTTAAAATAGATATTACTTATTTTTATGAACTTTTAGCAAGCTAGTTTTGTTTACTTTTTCAATGCCACGTTTTAATGCCTCAATAGCAAGCCGTCCAGGGCCTTCCACAGTTTTCCCATCGTCACTTGGTCCCCAGGAAGCACTGTAAATGTCAACCTTATCCCAGGCGTACCCTATATTAGAAACAATAACGGCATTTAGTAACTGTAATAAATATGTTTTATAAAAATTATAACCAAATTATATTATTTTTTTAAAGCCAAAGTTAAACTTTTCTGTTTTATCAAAGAAGATATTATGCTATTTGCTAACGTATCTTCTTTGGCTCTGATTTCCTAGTAAAAGCTGACAAAAAGTAACTCTAAAGTCGTCAAACTTGTCGGTTTACTTGTTTTTTTTTTTTTTTTTTGTTTGATTTCTTTATCGTGAATAACGGAATCAATTACTTTTGTTGCCTTTAATATAATTAATATTTTTTTAGGAATGTTGTATTCCTAAAAAAAAATTAAAAAAGTAGTACGAGTATGATTCAAAATAATCAATTCCGGGCAACTTATTTAAATTAATTTTAATTTAAGCTTATTTAAACTGATTGTTTCATTTCTTATATATTTATTTTATAGGTAATTAGAAAATATCACAACTTTATATCTAAAAACATTTTCAAAATAAATTAAAATCTGATTAAGCTTCCACAATTCGATAAAAACTGGATGAAAATAGTTAAAATTTAAATATGAATTCGATCAAAAAGCTAATGAAAAATAATTATTTAAATACCGAATTATTTAAATATTTCAATGTTTTATTTAAAATTAAAACGAAAGAAAATAATCGATTTTATCTTACATCCCAATTAAAATAATAAAATTCCTAATGAAAATGCTGTTTGCTTTCAATAAAAGTGGTTTTGATGTTACGTCACATTTCATTCGTGCTACTAGGAGTACATAACTGTTAAGAACGTTCGTTTATAGTCATGTGTATAGTAGCGGCAATCGTCAAAAATGGTGGAGACCGCATATATAGAACAAAATAAAATGGACTTGTATCATTATTTCAAACCAACGAACAAACGGTCTGGCGATCTAAAACTAATTTCTTTATGTTTTTTTTTTAACACTATATTCCTTGTTTTGTGTATTTTTATTTTATTTTGAGTCTTGCGAAATTTTATTACGATACATTTTCTAAATTATGGATTACCTCACAAAATTTAAGTTCGACAGGTTCGCCAACAAAGTAAACTAAGCCTTTCATGTTTCGCCGTATTCTTGCTTTTTGTTTGTTCTTTATTTAAAAACAAAAAGATAATCGACTGTGCATATAAACTAAGTAGTGCAAGCGATGACAAAAAACAGCCGGTCAACCGTTTGCCATCCCATTCTAAGGCATCCACAATAGCACAAAATTATACAAAAATATTCGTTTTCCCTAGCTAAAACTAGCCATTTTGACTAAAACTTTCTTTGTCTTCAATAGGTACTTTTACATAATTTCATCATCATTATCATCATTTCAACCTATTGCAGTCCACTGCTGGACATAGGCCTCCACAAATTCGCGTCAAAAATGGCGTGAACTCATGTGTGTTGCCCATAGTCACCACGCTGGGCAGGCGGGTTGGTGACAGCAGGGCTGGCTTTGTCGCACCTAAGACGCTGCTGCCCGTCGTCTGCCTGTGTATTTCAAAGCCAGCAGTTAGATGGTTATGCCGCCATCGGTCCGGCTTTATAAGTTCCAAGGTGGTAGTAGAACTCTCGCCCCTTACGACACCCACGGGAAGAGAGGGGGTGGTTATATTCTTTATTGCCGTAGCCACACAGCTTACACAATTTAGTAATTTTTAATCATCGTCACATATATTATCGTATGCTTTGGAAATTTTAAGTATATTTGCTGCAAAATTAGACTTTCAAAATTATTCCAGTTAACTGATTTAACCAATATAATGTAATTTAATTAATCCAATTTAATTTAGAATAGTTAAAAATAAGATATAAAAGTTATATTGCCAAATACATTTTAAATGATTTTTAAAGTTTAAAAAATTAAAGCATTTATTGAGACTGACCGGGTAACCTTCCCAGATATGACATTTTGAGCTCAACATGGCGATCAAATCTACCAGGAACGCATACATTTGAAAGAGTTTCTCACCGATTGCTTCACCTTCAATACGATCTGTTATTCGTCCATCGAGCATCCGGACTCCGCCTACTTTTGCTCCCCACGCTACGCCCACGCCACACTTCTTATTGTTAGCAGTCATTACTATCTTTGGAATAAATTTTAAATTAATATTTATACATTACATGCATATTATTGATACAATTTATTGTTCATATTTACATAATTTTTAGGAATAAAAATGATGTAAAACTTACTAATTACTAAGAATTAAATGAGACATTTAAAATTTCAATTTACCTCTCCAGCACACCTGGTGCCATGTGAGTTGCTGTTTTTAGCATCATACCTTGGAAAAGGATCGGGATCTCCATCATTAGTGTCCCAACTTATGTCGGGATCCTAGAAATTTAAAAGTAAATTTACTATTCTCTGTCTAGTTCCAATGTTTTTGCATAGATGGCGTTGGGGCGCGACAAGTAGTTTCATAAAGCGACGCGTCAATGCGTCCAATCCGTTGTATCGGCCGCGAAGTTACCAGGGCATTAGACTTTCTACAGAGATGACTGTACTGATATCGTAAGTTTGCATAGAACTGAGGAGTAAGTAAAAAAATATTTATTGTTCAGTTCAAATCAGCTTATTTGACATGAAAAAAAGGAAAACACATTATTAGGAAAAACTGTATTAAAATATTCATAGGTATGCTTCTGCTAAATCTCTAAAACGGTACCTTTTTTCTTATAAATGAAACTTTCAAATTTTGTTTTGGTTAGGATTAGAGAGGAGCAAATCTGAAAATCCTTGTAAACAAGAAGTGTGTGTGTTGTTGTTACTTTGGATGTGTAAATTGTGTTACTTTGCTCACGGATAAACTTATTACAGGGCACTAGGATGACATAAACAGAAAAAGTTCTCCGATGTTAGAATCGTTAGAAGTGAGGAGAAAAATATATTATTATCTATAATTTTATTATAAACTAGCTGACCCGGCGAATTTCGTATCGCCTAACACAAACTTTATCGTATGGTATTAAAGTTTAAATTGACTTTTAAGTATTATCACAAATCTTTTGTATGGGAGTATAGAAAAGTGTTGTTTTTAGACTTTTTTCAGGAAATTTTAAATTTTTTTTTTAGAATTTTTTTCTCCGTAAGAACCATCCTCGTACTTCAAGGAATATTTTAAAAAAAGAATTAGCGAAATCGGTCCAACCGTTCTCGAGTTTTGCGCTTAGCAACACATTCAGCGACTCATTTTTATATTATAGATTTGTACCCCGTTTTGCGAAATTGCGCGGACGAAGAAGTATGAAATTTTGTGTTATAGTTTATATAGAGAAGGACTGCAGAATGCTAATATTTTTTTTATAATTATGCATAAAAATATATTAAATCAATAAAAATAAAAAATACCGACACTTCCATGTATTTGACCCACACACGCATATAACTCTTTTGTTGATAGTCTGTAGTCAAATTGAACATTCTTAAAAAAGGTTCTTTATTTTCATAATTTTTTGGTTTTCTTTATTTAAAATTTTTAATTATGGTCGAATTTCGACCTCTGGGTGACCCCTAGTTTAATATAAATAATTAAATAGTGTTCCATTTTTAAGCGACAAACCGTACTAATTGAAGTTAGGTTACATTAAGAGCCATTTCACATTTTACGCTCTGCAAGTTTAGGTAAATTTGGTCGCATCGCGCGAGTCGTACGAGCCGCGCGATCTTTGTGCTAGTATAATACGTATAGTGTGACAACCAAAAGACCATCGTGATAACTATAGTATAAAATGTTTTTTACATAATTAATTTGTTAAAAATTTCAAGTATGTTATATAACAACAGTCAATAAATTTAAAATAAAATTAAAAAAATCAATTTTATGAAACAATTTTTTTAAATTGATTTAGTTTTTTTTAGTTTACGAATGAATCTAATATTTACGATATGAATAAAAAAGCATTTAATGACATCGACACCGACAAACATATTAATTAACAAATAACAAGACAAACAGATTGAAATGCCTATTTGTATTGATAGTGTGAGAAAAGAAAATTAAATTATACATTTGTTTACAGAAATTATCATTATATTATTTTACAGTCATTTTCGTAATATGTTTATTTTATTTATATTTTATTATGAAAGTATCAAATGCGTTTTATCCGCTATAACAACAGGCACTTGGCGCGTGTGAGCGAAAGAGACGGTTGCGCAGAATTTGGCGTGGACCTTACCTCTAAGAGCGCTAGCGCTCGACTGATTTACCGGGCTTGATGCGTGGCAATATATACTATCTTTTTATTATTTAATATAAAATGTATTAAAAATAATTACATCTTTTAATTATTTTTTTTTTTTGTATTCCTTAATAATGTAAGTTTACTTTGATGAAGATAGTTCGTTAAAATTTCTTAGTTTTCTAAGAGAAATATCGCTTTTAAAATTGTACTTATTTGGAAAATATTCATAACTTTAAATTTTTTTTATCGTTTAATAGAGATACAAATGGAATAAAAATCTATGATAGTGGACAACAAAATTATATTCCACATATTATGATATTTTTTTAAAATGGTTTCAACGTAGAGGTTAATGAAAAGTAGGACTTCAAAGTATACATTGCGACCGTTTACCCAGGGAGGAGGCTGATGAAAAGGTTAATAATTTTATACACATAATATAAATCAAAATTCTGATCTGACTATGGACTACAACAAAGGTTGCTCTATTATATTTCAAGAATATAAATTACATTATTGCATCCAACACTGAGATTAACGACGTCAAAATATTACAATTTCGCGGATTGTTACCGATTTTTGTGAAATGGCTCTTAAGTACATATAAATAAAATTTTGAGAGAATATAGTGCCACAAAATAAAGCTAACCTGACTTTGAAATAATTGTGTTTGCAGACAAACGAAAAAAAAAACCGACTTCAATTACATCGACGAGTAATACAACGTAGATCGACGAAAAAATAGTCAAGTAACTGCGCGTTATGAAAGATTACTCAAAAAGTAGTTATCAGATCTCGATAAAATTTATATGTGACCACATGACAAATATCAGCTTTCGATTAAATTAAAAATTATTAAAATCAGTATACCCAGTAAAAAGTTATTGCGGATTTTCAAGAGTTTCCCTCGATTTCTCTGGGATCCCATCATCAGATCCTGGTTTCCTTATCATGGTACTAAACTTGGGATATCTCCTTTCCAACAAAAAAAGAATTATCAAAATCGGTACATCCAGTAGAAAGTTTTGCGGTATAATACAACGTAGGTCGACGAAAAAAGCGTCAAGTAAAAACGCATTATTAGATATAGCTCGAAAAGTAGTTGTTAGATCTCAAATAAATTTAAATGGGACCAATTGGCACACACCACCTTTCGATTAAAAGAAAATTTGTCGAAATCGCTCCACCCAGTCAAAAGTTTTGATGTAACAGAAAAAAAAAAAAATACAGTCGAATTGAGAACCTCCTCCTTTTTTGGAAGTCGGTTAAAAAAGGAATGGAATTTTAATGTAGAAGTGTCAGTTAACGAATTATAAAACCATAGATTTTTTTTTATTTAACTAGGTCGGCAAACAAACCGATGGACCCGAAACCGATCGTAGCTTATAGACGCCTGCAATACCAGAAGCATCACAAGCGCATTGCCGACCCTATTCCCCCCAGGACCATTGGTCACCTTACTCGCCAAAAGGAACATATAACTGCTTGAAAGCAGCATCAATGTTTCATTTTTACAAGCTTTTGGGGCCTGTTTCACCAGTTATGGATAAAGTTTATCATATAAATAAGTTACGTATAGACTTTAACAAAAGGAGGTAGGATTGGCGATTAAGTCCTGTTTCTCCTAAATTAATAAGCTACATATTTAAGATTAATATTTGAAAATGTACAATCTCATAGTTGAATTCAATGGTAACAAATAAAAACTTTCATCTGTTAGATGCTGTCTATCTACAGCCGGTGTGAAACAGGTCCGCCCTCAGTAATCAATTAACGGTTTGTATGTATACGTTCACTGTATACACTAATACTATTTTTTTATATATATATTTTATCCATCAGAAAATAAAAAAGGTCTTGGGGTCTGGGATCTAAAACCGTTCGTTTTACCACAGGATTTTGCCTCTACAACTGTTCATAAACATGTCAAAACTTGAAATTAAAAGCTGGTTGATGTGCGTAAACAGGAGTCATCATCATCATCACCATCATCATTTCAGCCTAATAGAGTCCACTGCTGGACATAAATCTCCACAAGTTGGCGCCAAAATTGGCGTGAACCATGTGTTTTGCCAATAGTCACCACGCTGGGCAGGCGAGTTCGTGACCTTAGGTGTAACTTCAATTTATACAAGTTAAAACGTTGACGCAGCATACTGAAAAGAATAATAATTATATCAACGATTAATCTCTACAGCTTTTGCATGCTTCAGCCTGTAATATCCCACTACTGGGCATAGGCTTCTTTCCCATGTAGGAGAAGGATCAGAGCTTAATCCACCACGCTGCTCCAATGCGGATTGGCGTATATATTTCCTACTATGAGTAACGATCGTTATCAGGTGTACATGATAACAACCGGGACAGACTACTACAGCTTTTACTTATCCTTAAATATAAGTTAAAGAATTATAGTTATCGCCGTATATGATACAAACAGGTAGATACTGATTATATTACATATACCTTAAAAATATATATAAATTAAAAAAGGATTTATTTTTTATAGTAGTGCATAACTAGAAATTGTGAAAAAGAAAAAGAAAACAAAACAATAGAAGAGAGATAGATAAACTATTATAATAAAAAAATATTTAACTATTTTTTTTTTGTTTTCTTTGTTTTAAATACTAGGTTACCATGAGACTTACGTAGTTGTCGCGTAAATCAGTGTGATTGTGTTCAACTCCATCATCGAGGATAGACACACGTACACCTTGTCCGTTATATCCCAATTTGTAAACAGGTAACACGTTGAGATCCAATCGAGGAAGACTTAAATCAGTTCGAGTGTCTTGCTATGTTTGAAACAAAAAACAAAGTTTATTTAAGTTTCTTTTTCACTTTTTCGCTCTTTACCACTACTGCTTTAGCCATTAGAGATAATTATTAGCAAAAAGACTTTTTGTAGTTATTATAAGTTCATACCAAATACCATTCGTAGCCCCACAATTCGTCATTAAAAAGACGATTGATCCTACGAAGATCTCGGCTACTTTCGTCGTGTTCTGAATACCTGGTACCTTCATCTATTCTTTTTACCCGACGTAACTCCTCGTCTGGTTCGGGTAGCGGATAACGTTTAACACGACTTTTAATAAAAAGCTGCTCAGCCCATCGAATCTGTACCACAATGTCGAATAATAATTAAAATTATAAAAATTAATGTTTAAAAAATTCTTATTTTTGATTTTTTTTTTTGAAACTAAGTATTAAAAAGTTAAAAATGCAATAATATTATTATTATTTATGCACGAAAGACTGCTAGACTAGGTTAGCTAAGACTAACATTTAGGTATTTATTACTTTATAACAAATAAAATTTTAAACATGTATTTTACTTTTCTGAGAGAAACAAACAAGTTCCTACAATGACTTTTAGTAACAACTAAAAAACTAACCACGACGGGTCAACGACATCAATAATGTTTTTTCCCTATCCATGTAGGCCAGGTCACACAACACCACATGTATTGCAGCTAAAATCTACTAGGGTGATATAAGAGCTTAAAAGACTAGTTGGCTCACCCTATTGTCCTTGTGTAGTGAGGATATGTTTTTGCCTGGAGTACGACGCTGTATAGTTCGCTCGTATGGGCGAAAGATATACAGATTCGAAAAGTCTAACACCTGAAAGAAATGTATTTTATGAAAACGATTTCGCTTACAGTTTATCAAAAGAGGTCCGTAGATCTGAGAGAAAGAACATATGTATGAAATTTAAAAAAAGAACATTGTCATTCATGCGCGTTTCACTACAAAAACGCTGCACGCCGTAAAACTGTTTCAGAATTTTTTATAGAGGATCATATTATGGGTGTACCTAAAGTCTTGTATGTGACTGTTGATAATTAACACCTGTGAGATACTATTATCATCATATATACCCACATTCGTGTTTTAATACCCCTTATTATACAACAGTTCCAAAAATAGCTAAGTATTACCGAAGAATTCTAGCTAATCTGTGACATTTATTACTTTTATTTAAATTGCTTGTATGGTTTGGTTTGTAAGGGTAAATCACCTTATACGAAAGGGTAAGGCGTCATCGCCAAAATATTCTCCAATATATTACTAAGTCCCTAGTATTTAACACAGAAAACAATGGTATGAAGGCGGTGCCTTTGTGGACAAAATGACAGTTTCATAAACTTTGCGTATGCAGGATAAGCGACTTTTAATTGATAAAATCTGTTAATAATTTAAATGTAAATTGAATTTCAAACCAAGTAAATAAATTGAAAGAATTTTTTTGTTTCGTAAAAAAAGAATAGAAAAAAAAGAAATCAAAATGACCATGGAGTTAAAAAACACTTGTATTATTTATGTATTAAAAGTTGTAATGATAAGTTCTGAATAAGTTTATTTGTATGACGTGATTATAATATTATGGCTTCTCTACCTGTCACTCAATTGATTATGTCATTTATGTCAAACGCCACATGCAAATGGATGTCGTCATATGATGTCTCCGACACACGTTTGTACTAGGACCGCATAAAGAGTCAGCATATCAACATGTCAATATATGGAGCGTTGTGTCCAACACATGTGTTACAAAGAGATCGTATACGACACGAAAATTCGGTCTAGGCAGCATCGAAATTACATAATTTAAGAAAATGAAGTTACATAATATTCATGCATTTTTGACCTCATTTGCTTTTTAAAGATTTCCCAATAATTATTTTTCAAAATATACTTTCATAATTTATTGATATTTCAGAGTCGACGCGGTTCTCGTCAAGTTTTTTTATTTTTATTTTATAATTTACATTGACACTAACTCTATAATTTGGGTTGACCATATCAAGGTTTCAAAATATCTGTCTATCTATATATTAAGGCGTGAAGCAAAAACTTTGTACCCCTTTTTACGAAAATTACGCGGACCGAGGAGTATGAAATTTCGCACACTTATAGTTTATATAGAGAAGGATATATAAGAGAGTGCGAATGCCCATTTTTTTTTTTTCAAATAACACCTAAAAATACATTGATACAATAAAAAAAAATACACACACTACCATGTTCTTAACACATGCGCATATATACTCTTTTGTTTATTATTATAGAAGAATATATTATATATATACAATGTTCAAACTTATAATTTAAATTAATTATGGTTGAATGTCGACCACTAGGCGACCAGTAGTCTAATTAATTATAAAAGACCTATGTCAAAACTTGTTCGTTTTTTCTAAGAAGGAACTTACGTTAAATGTGTGCTGTCAACTGAGTAGCCCACCCCAGGTGTGTTCGTTGAGTGTGTCACGTCCATGGATGCATGTGAGTTTCTATAGTCACGTATGTACTAGGATAACAGAACGATGCAAAAGGTACAACGCACATATGCTACACGCACACTCACGCAACACTATGGGGTTGATGGGCGGGAAGTTCGCAGAGGTAGATAGAGCAGCTGTATCGGGGGTAAGGGCAAAACTTTTCTAATGTACACGTGTTTAGTATTACTGTACAGCTAGTTTGAATAAACCCATTATTAAAATATTAGTAATTATAAGTACCTATATTTTTTTAAACTTTCCAATAAATTAAGTAATGTTTTATTTTACGATCAATATTGTTTTAATTATAGCTTGTTAAAATGTTACTAACAAAATTATCATCGAAATGAAGTGAAATGATATTCCCATATATATGTATAAATACAGGAAACGAAAACTTAAAAAAAAAGGAAAAAATATTAAATAGACTCCTGTAGTTCGATTTTCCCATCCCAAACCTATAAGGGAAAATAAACGGCTGACATTTAAGCAAGTCTTCTTCGGTGAAACAAAGCCAGCCCTGCGGTCACTAACCCGCCTGCCCAACGTGGTGACTATGGGGAAAGCACATGAGTTCAGGCCATTTTTGGCGTGAACTTGTGGAGGCCTATATCCAATAGTGGACTGCGAAAGGCTGATGTGATGTGAAGTGAAGTGTGATTTAAGCAAGTAGCTCCTTAGAGCTTAGGGCCTGTTATTCTGTACCTATCTGGGGTCCGGAAACATACACTACATAAATACACATGGCCATGCCATGCCCGACTAGGAAAAAGGTTAGGCTCAACCAGATCATGTATCTGGACCGGATCAAAATGCCAGATCCGGCAAGCTCTATCAGGACCAGGTCTGGTCCAGACAAGGATAGCCTGATGTAAAATATGATCAAGTATGTTAAAGCATACTGGATCAGGACCCGGTCCGGTCCAGATCAGGATAGCCTGATGTAAAATATAATCAAGTATAGTAAGGCACACTGGATCAGGACCCGGTCCGGTCCAGATCAGGGTAGCCTGAAAGAAATTACGCAAACTAAGCCTGAATCGCGCTATTAATGTTTTTAAGCGCACTTAGTACATATACAGTTATCAGGACAATCTAGCAGGGAGTCCAGTTCAACACAGTGGAGCAGTCGTAAGTAATAGGAAATAGTTAATTAGTAGTTAATTATTAGAAGTTAATGCCAGACCTTCCACCAAATTTGAAGTTATAAAAAAGCCTCGAAAAAAAAACTCAATCTTCTGGATTATAGGTGTAAAAAACGAGTTGGCTTTAGACCACACAACTGAAGTAAAACTTCTTTAGCAATAAGCCCGCACAATAGGCCTGCACTGTGTCTTAGATATACGAAACGTAACTGGTAAGAGAGAACGAAATTGTGTTCTCACACCTCTATCTCTTGTTCCGCTCGCCTCTCCCGATCACACTTTCCGAAACGCTGTCGTCACGCATTCACAAGCTTATATCGCAAAGGCTGATATTTCAAATCCATCTATGAAGCATCGAGCAAAAATTAGACGATTAACCTATAGATTAAGAATAGACAAATTTATAATTAATACGAGGTTATGAGGAAACGCAGCAGGAAATATCTTGCTCAAAATCTGGAGCAGCCCAACAGGAGAGGTATCAAAAACCTCACAAAAATTGCAACAAAATAATATTGCTCTAAACTTGTAGGATTTCTATGTTAAACGTGGTAACTAGAAATCTGGGGCGCGCTGTGTTGAACGCGATAGTAAAGTAGGCAACGTGTGATGAAAAAAATTGTGATTATCCAGGTGTAACCATAGCCCGACTAGAAAAAAGGTCAGGCTCAACCAGATCATGTATCTGGACCGGATCAGGATACAATAAGGCATGCCGGATCCGGCAAGCTTTATTAGGACTAGGTCTGGTCCAGACAAGGATAGCCTGATGTAAAATATTATCAAGTATGGTAAGGCATACTGGATCAGGACCCGGTCCGGTCCAGATCAGGATAGCCTGATGTAAAATATAATCAAGCATGGTAAGGCTTACTGGATCAGGACCCGGTCCGGTCCAGATCAGGATAGCCTGATGTAAAATATAATCAAGTATGGTAAGGCATACTGGATCAGGACCCGGTCCGGTCCAGATCAGGATAGCCTGAAAGAAATTACGCGAACTGAGCCTGAATCGCGCTATTAATGTTTTTAAGCGCACTTAGTATATATCAGGACAGTCTAGCAGGGAGTCCGTTTCTACACAGTGGAGCAGTCGTAAGTAATAGGAAATAGTTAACTAGTAGTTAATTATTAGAAGTTAATAAATAAAATTTAATTAATAATAATTAATTAATAACATACAAATAAATGAAAATAATTAATACTTAAGAACATAAATAAATAGTACATTGGAAAAAATAAATGGAAATAAATATCATAATAATTATGTTAAGTAACATTTCTAATATCAATTCCCTTTTTTTGTCAAACAATTTTTTCAATAATTTACATTCGTGTTTTTTAAAAGGACCGGACCGATCTAGACCCGATCAGGAAATCTCATCTCATCCTGATCAGGTCCAGACCAATCATCTGCGTTACATGCCTTATCTAGTCCTGATCAGGCATGCCTGGTCCGGTCCTTCTAAGGAAGACGAAAAAATTTCTACTCGGGAGACTACGATAACCGTCAACCATAAGGCAGACCACTTTCTGCAGCCCTTGTGTTATAAAAACCTATTCTCACTATCTTTCTATTTTTACATATTATGCACATCTGCACACATGCATACTATTAACAGTTAATATCTTTATCTGTTAGTAGTTAATTTTTTTTGGAGTGAAAACACATTTTGGCGCACCGCACATACAAGTTAAAGTAAGTTAGGCTGTACCATCACGCTCTGAGGTGAAAGGCTCGATCGGGTGAACTCGGGACCGCCGAGTGTACCCGAGCGAGAGAGATACCGACAGCTGCTCTTCGCTGCTGAACGGTGAAAGACTTGATCGGATGAGCTCGGGACCGCCGAGTGTACCCCGAGCGAGAGAGATACCGACAGCTGCTCTTCGCTGCTGAACGGTGAAAGGCTCGATCGGATAAACTTGGGACTTATTGCGTTATTGCTTGATTGTGATTTCTAATGAAGTTTTCACTTCTGCCGTACGGTCTTTTACCGGTTCTTCTATCATTTCTTTACACGTGTATCACCATAATATGTCTTCATAAGAAATGGTCTTTTTAAAAAATAATGTGATAAGTAATTATAAAATGTTTATTTACTAGAATAATCTATTATTTAATTTAAAATTTCAGCTTCAAGCCACTTTGTTTACTAATTCTTGTAAGCAAGATAACAAACTAAAAAATGTTCTCGTTTAGTCTTTAATAGTTATTGTAAAGATTTCTTAAAACAATATTTTCTGTGAATACCTTTAATCTTGTAATAAAGACGAAGAAAAAAAATTGAATTGTAAATTTTTCGAAGTCATACTTAAAAAGCAATACATTTTTTTTAATGTTTGTGGAGCGGGGTTATACGTGATTTATAACAAAAAAAATCATTGCTCTAGTGTTTTTAAAGCATAAAAAAAATCAATATAAAAAAATGACTCAGACAGTTTTTACCTTTGTATTTTTTAATTACTTATATCTTATATATTGATGGTAATTTGTATCATCACTTCAGCCCATCGCAGTCCACTGTTGGACATAGGCCTTCACAAGCTCGCGCTAAAAATAGTGTGAACTCATGTGCGTTGCCTATAGTCACCACGCTGGGCTGGTGGGTTGGTAACCGCAGGGCTGGTTTTGTCGCACCTAAGACGCTGCTGCCCGTATTTGGCCTGTGTAATTCAAAGCCATTAGTGGGATGGCTATCCCGCCATCGATCGGCTATTTAAGTTCCAAGGTGGTAGTGGAACTGTGTTATTAATTAGTTGCCTCTTACGATATCCACAGGAAGCAGGGGAGTGGCTATACCTATTCTTTACTACCGTAACCACACAGCTTAATTTGTATCAGAATAACTGTATTCATTATTCTATTTTCATTCATGTACAAACGAATACGTTAATGTAGGATGACCTCAATATTTAGAATAAATTAACGACCCTGCAACTAAAGAACAAAACAAAAAACAAAGACATACGGCAACTCTTGTACATTCCAATTTTTTTATTTAGTTTTAAAAAATAATAATAATAGCAGTTATAGAGACTGCCGATAAAAGTGAAAACTTAAAACTTATTGAATATTAAAATTTAAAATTTCATAATGTTTGAATTAAAATTATAAACATCAATCTATAATATACTGCTAAAGCATGTCAGTGACGCGAACCCATAATATTTTCCCCCACTAAAAAGTGCCCAACGCGACTAAAGAAGTTTTCACTTCAAAAAAGTAAATGAAAGAAACAAAGACCCCCCCAAATTTCGTAACAGTCTTGAAAACGATTTACGAAATACTTTATCGGCAGTTATGATAGCCTATTACAAAGTGAAATTTTTCTTGAATCTACGTAAAACGTTGGATCCATTTCTGTTCACCTAGTGAATTGAAAAATGTTTTTTCAGTATAAACAAAGAGAGAGACATTATTCGTATATTCAATGTTCTTGAAATAATAACAGAAATATTTGAATTAGTATTTAAAAGTTTTAACTTTGGTCAAAATTTATGGATAGTTTTTTATTTTATAACAAATATTAATCAATTAAAACTAATAAAACTTTTCTTTGTTTGTTTTTCTTAGGTTTATATTTTTTAACCGTAATTGGTAGACAATTGATGTTTTTACAGAACTATTCCGAATGCTATAACGATTATAACTTGATGTTGATTATTCGTATAAGTGTATATAGTAACTAATGTCTGTTTATTCAAATATCATAAAAAGTTAAAAAAAACGATTGTGATAGAATTACCTTTGTAATGAAACAAAAAGGCGTTTTACTTGATGTTAAATTAAAAACTTTAGTAATCTGAGTAAACACTAAGCTCATATTAGTCTTCGTATGTCATACGACTAAATAATAATTGTTACGGGAAAAAAAATGTTCTGATGAGCTCTTAGTATAAGCATTTTTTGTGAACAACTCAA
This sequence comes from Melitaea cinxia, assembly GCF_905220565.1. Lineage (NCBI taxonomy): Eukaryota > Metazoa > Arthropoda > Insecta > Lepidoptera > Nymphalidae > Melitaea > Melitaea cinxia. The sequence goes on from NC_059406.1 coordinate 4,272,396, forward strand.
ACCCAAACAAAACGGGAACATTTACGAAAACATAAACATTACGAACCCCTCCCTTTCATAAATAACTCTATTTCACTGTAAAGCTGAAAACAATATCTTACACGATTATGCCAGCCTAGTACAAGCGTCGCTTAATCTACGGTTAGCGCCGCCTGAAATTCAGCTTCGTGAAAATGGAGTTTCTCTAGTTACGTCACGCTAAGCGCTTCACGCGATGCGACGATAAGTAGCTGCCATCTAGTTTGCAGCGCATTAAAACTAGGACTGCGTTCGTTCTGTATTCGTTTAAATACTCTTTTTTTCACGTAAGATTTCGTGTATAATAGAAAACTAATAACTTTTATTATAATAAACACGAACGCACGGCAGAATATTTTTTATTTATTTACACCTATTGTAAGTAATTTATTTTCGTACATTGTTTTATTATACAAATTTTAATAAAAGAACTTAAACAATCATCTTTTTTAGACTTGACATTTTATCTCTTAGCAGTGTTGGTTTTCTACATTGAACCCTGTGACGCAAATGTAATTAAGCGTTAAGAGCTATGTTTTCTAAGACAGCAACGTGGGCGGATACGTCCACATGGATACATGTCTCTTTTAAGACTTTTAAAGGTTTTTATTGTGACTTTTTTGTAAAAGAATTTAAATTGAAAACGATTATTTTAATTTTTTTGTATGCACTTGTTAGTAAAAAGACCATTTTACTGAAATTGCTGAAAGCTACCTGTAAAAATAATTATTATCTGGGGGCACGATAGTGCCCCCGCCAAGACGAAACAAAAAAAAAAAAAAAAAAAAAAAACGAAAAGCACTACCTATCTTTTCTCGAAGTGCTTCGTCGTTTTTTTGAACCCTCATAACTTGGGTTTGGATTATACTAGATAAACAAAATTCTGGGGATATGATGTCAATAGTGAACTTATTAAACATATAAAGTTTCAATTGCATAGCTCTTATACTTTAGATTTTATTGATATCTAAAAAACCCCGATTTCGTCACTCACTGATGATCATCAAAATTCATAGAGTACTTCCTGAAGTTCCAGAAAGCTGAAACTTGGTATGTAAGCTAGTATTAGTACACAAACAACAAAAAAATTCTAAAACTTGGAACTTTTACCCCCCAACCCCTTAAACTAGGAGATGGAAGTTTGTATGAGACTTCCGCAAATTTTGATGCTAGAGGTCTGAAAATTGATATAGGGACTCCTTGTTATTAATAATAATAATAAAATACATAAAAAAATAAAAATCGGTTATTAGTTTATGTCGAAAATTTACATTTTGTAATTTTGGTATTTAAGTTTTGGCGGAAATCACCGTTTGCATATCAGTTCAACATAAAATCAAAAACAGCGTGCTTAAACCGAATATGGTGAAGATTGGATGATATTTATGGTATAAAATGTGTCGGAGGTAAAATGCAACTATAATATTGTCATAAGCAACTTACAAAAAGAAGTGAAATCCCACCAAAAACATTTTCATGTAAAATGTTGCCAAGACGAGATCATATGGCTCGCACTGTCAAAAAGTTATCAGATCTCTTGTAGAGCCAAGCTTCTAACTCTACACGCCCTAACTCTACAAGCCCTAACTTCACAAACTCTACACCTTAGTCAAAATATGTGGCTTGGCCGTTTCGTTACTACCGGCTGCCGATGTTGTAGATGACGACTTTCCTGTCTCATTTATATAAATATATTTTCTCTTTTTATTTTTATTTGTATTATATGTATATCAATTATTCTTCTTCTTTTTATTTTTTCTTTAATAGAACTATTGTATGACAGAAAAGTAAAAAACAGTGAAAAAATTTTTCACCTTACACCCACGTGACGGTAGCGAAACGGCCAAGCCACATATTTTGACTAAGGTGTAGAGTTTGTGAAGTTAGGGCTTGTAGAGTTAGGGCGTGTAGAGTTAGAAGCTTGGCTCTACAAGAGATCTGATAACTTTTTGACAGTGCGAGCCATATGATCTCGTCTTGGCAACATTTTACATGAAAATGTTTTTGGTGGGATATACTTTTCTTTATTTATTCGAATCTTGAAATGTTACAAAATATTTAAAATAACTCTACTCAAATCATGAAATCCTGGTATAATGATAGCAGATAAAAAAATCATTCGGAGCCATAGATCAAGTAAAAAGAATAGATAACGCACTTAGAACAAAAAAGTGAAGCCACTTTTTTAAATATGTGTGAGTGAGTGAAGTGTTGACACTTTTTAAAAAAAGTCCCTGAAAATTTTATTAAATGGGATTAAACACAATTAATTTAATATAGGTAAAATGGGTATGCGAAAATAAAAATCTGTTTATAGTTTTAAATATATTTACTCCTTTTTCGCTTCAAATTGTTAAATAAATCTATTGCAGCCATGTTTTTATTTAATGAATTATATAAATCTGTGTCAATGAAAATTGCGTTTTTAAGTAATTGATGATTCCTCTGAAGGGCAAGTTCCTGTTTTAAGGACGTCTAACTCTTTGCTGTAATGATTTAATTTTTTTTTACATTTTTTTTAAATAAAGTTCCTTCTTTTTTAACTTTTCTCTTAGTTTATGTTTTCTTAGGTGTATCAAAGATTGAATCTTGGTTAACGACTAATTTAAGACTCATCCGGTAGGTCCTAGAACAAAAAATTCAACATTAAAATTCCTAGTAGTAAGTAGTAGTATATACGTGATGGTACTCTGCGAAGTCCACGTTTTGTACCGTACATGTCAGGTTTATCAAAATGGTTTGAACAAACCACATTAGATGAGGATGGCTGTCGTTGTAGTTCATTTCAGCTCAGTCGCACAGCAGCTACCTATTCTATCTATCTCCTATTAAAATATTCGTTGGAAACCTAAAATCATGATATTTAGTAGTAAAATATGAGTAGTTAATTCACAAATTTAAACAGGCACAAACGAGTTAAAAATTCATATTGACTTCAATTTAGGTAAAACATAAAATCACACGATAAAAAAAAAAACACAATAATGATGTCCACTTTCTACTTAATTATTTTTCTATGATTGCCTACAATTTACTTACCCGCATTTTGGGCTAATGGAAATAAGAATTACTGGTAACACTCCCTTGGTACGTCATTTCGGCGCATAGAAATTATAAGTTCCGAATAACCTCAATATTATTTTGGAATAACAAAAAATATAAAGTTTTGTAAGTACTTACGTGTGAAACGATATTTCTTCAGACTTTTTATTCACTTTGATATTGTTTTTGCACCATTTAATTACATAAGAACGGCATTTTGAAGGCAAAGTTACTGTACGAGGCCCCGTGAGATACTAACGAAAATGAGCGTAGTTTGATGCATATGTGTGCGTGAGCGCGTGTGTTTACTTGAAGGAGCCGAGTTTTGTGGCTTCACTAACAACAAAGGCCGCGCATTATCTACTTTTTTTTACTTCATCTATGTTCGGAGCATGTGGTTTGTGGTTAGTCACCCTCCCTCGCACATCCCCCTTGGAGTGGCTTAGGGCAACAACACGGATTGACGCTTTATGCAGATTATTTTGTTTAAGCAATTTATTTTTACTATTTGAAAAATTATGAAGAATTATTATAATAAGTGCATTTTTAATGCCTCTTACTTTTCAATTTACCTTAGACAATCAATTAATTGAAATATACATTGAATGAATTACTCAACCTTAATAGCAAATGCAAAAAAAAAAATAATACATAATATATAACTGGCAATCAGTCTAAGAATCAATGGAAAGAAATACCACATACAACACAAAAAAAATCTGCCAATTGGGACTAAATCAATTCATAAACAAAATGAGAATATAGGAGTGAACTTGGCCTGTTGAACCTAAAGTAACATCCCAGATGTATTATCGCCGGTAGGGACGTGGCCGTGTATAGTTCGCGTCATGTAAAAAGAACGCTGAAAGAAACTGGAGGGGGTGCGTTTGCGCATGGGTATACTCGCGCACAAGTACTACTGTTTTATTTTTTAATTAGGCTTTCACTCGCGGCTTCGTATAATGGTTATTGGTAGGTACATTAAAAAATACTAGAAATACCAGTGCGAATTATTCGGACTAAATAAGTATAATAATTATCACTTTACAAAATCACAAATTTTTTTTTTAAACAAAAGCAATAACAAATTTTTTTAGTTATTGAAATGTCGTATTCAAAAATAATAATTATCTGTACTCTCGATATTCGTATCTTAATAGTTTTTATGTGTTTAAAATGATAAATTGATAATTGTTTTTTAGTGAAATAAATAGTAAATGGAGAATTTTGTAATTTAAAACTTTTGTGCGCGATAATAATTTGAGTCGACGTCGAACTGTCAACCGCTGTCAACCAATAGCACACCGGCAAGCATGCGACAAGTGATAAACACTCCCGTCCCCCTACCCCGTACCACCAAATAGACCGATAAATCGCTTCTGCGCAGCTTCAAGGCCAGCGTTCTTTTTACATGACGCGAACTATAAGTAGCGTTCTCCTACAGGCCCGTGACCAAAATAATACTCTATTAAATCAACGTTAAATACACTGGACCGTTAAGAACAAGGGTCGGTTAGAAAATCTTCAATATATTGTTTTCTAATGTTTACGCGAGTTTTACTCATTTAATAAAACACTTTTTTTCGGATTTTATCGCGGTTTATTGTTAACTTTTGATTCCCGACGTTTCGGATACTTTACAGCAACCATGGTCACGGGAGGAATCTTCAATATCTTGAAAAGTAACAGCCCTAGCTTTATTAAATAAAGCCAAATTAAAGAATATTTAATTCCACATAAAATACTCTATAAAACGTTATTATTTATTTTTGATAATTGTATAAAAAAAACTGAAACTGTAAAACAATGGTCTTTTTTTAATTTAGTACCAAAAAATTCAAAACAATTGTTTCGCGAATTCGCGAAAAAAAAAGTTATAAATATGGTGTGTCCTGGTCCTTATAAATTTTATAATTCTGAAGTCATCGTGTCGTTAAGTCCTGAAGAATGTACCACCTGACAATGCTTTTTTTAAATATCTTTATTTAGGGAGCTATATACATACTTTTAACTGAGGTAGGGCACAGCAGGAATTTCCTGCTCAAAATATGGAGCAGCCCGACTGGGGTAGTAAGTACCTCGACCTTACAGAAGATCACAGCAAAATAATACTGTTTTCAAGCAGTATTGTGTTCCTGTTGGTGAGTAAGGTGACCAAGTAAGTCCTGGGGGGATTGGGGATAGGGTCGGCAACGCGCTTGCGATGCTTCTGGTGTTGCAGGCGTCTATAAGCTACGGTAATCGCTTACCATCAGGTGAGCCGTACGCTTGTTTGCCGACCTAGTGACATAAAAAAAAAAATACACATGACAGTCCCTGACAATGCTTCAAGCAAGCAAGATGGGCACAGTCAGTGAAGTACAGCGAGGACTGTTTGTGTGAATCTTTCTAACGTTCAGCGAATACTCCAGCGTTTCCATGAAACTGGGTCTAATCTGGAAAGACTAGGAACAGGTTGAATAAGGTGCATGACGGCGCGGGAGAGTCGCTATATGGTGTCAATAATTTTATAAATTGCTTTCTTGCGGCTGTTGAAGTAAAGAATCGTCATTTACAAGTTAGAGGAAACAATCTGAATTTGAATATAATGAGGTGGTACCAGGCTGAAGCAAATTTAAAGCTATTAAGACTTGCAAATGGGCCAAAACTAGAAAGACCTAACCTCGCCACACTGAAACTAAAAGTCAAGTTATGGTGGAGAACACGAGAATTGGACTTAGAATGACTGGTCAAGGGCTAAGTTTTCAGACAAGTCTAGATTTATACAAGCGCGACGGGAGGAAAAGAGTGTACAGAAGACTGGGAGAGCGCTGTAGCATGTATAGAGGAAAAATTACAGTTAAAACGGCACATCTGTCAATGCAATCTGCAATCTACATTTATGAAAATACTGAAAAAATTATACATATTTATTTATTTTACATTCATTAAAAATAAATAGCTTGATTCAATTATTTTTTTCATTTAAACATATTAAAATATTGTTTAATTTAGTCTTTATTTCATAAAGTTAGGTTCGGTACTTTTGAAGATATTGAAGATTTGTTAACCGACCCGTTTTCTTTGCGGTCCGGTTTAGTTATTATTTAATATATTCTATTATTTGCTTAACAACGCCAACATTACCCATTGTTAAAATAATAAATTATACTTTGTAATCTCTTTAAAACATTTGCATATAAATAAGGTCATTCGTAATTGGCAGGTCGAATTGAGACAAATCGTGTAGCTGACACAAGAGTATTTGTCTCAATTATGTTTGTCAACGCCTAGCAACTTAGCAAGGAGCATTTATACAACATTAAATAGAAGTAATGAGAGTTTATTTATGAATTCAGCGACAAGTGCTCTATTCTAGTTCGTTTCATTACAATGATTTTGCTAGTTTTAAACGTTTTTTATTAGCGTTCTTTATTATATTTTAATAAAAAATATATTAGTTAGATATTTTAAATAGTAAACTCGTGTAGACATTACTAATTTGATTGTTATTAGAATTTAATGCAGATTTCCGTCTGCAGTACAATCAAGGGTACTCTTATAGTGAATTTATAACTGATAGAACAACGTTGCATTTTATAGCACCAATATACATCAGATTAGAATAAATTAATTTATGACGAAATCCAGCCTATATTTATTTAGATAATGTCGATAAGGGAGCCAATATCGGACACTCAACGTCCACTTGAAACATATCCGGCGTCATCACTTTGATTTATCTCAGCATATTTTCGAGCCCTGCGTAGTTTATCATGTGTGGCGGATAATGTTATATAGTCACTTTTTTATTTTTGATAAACATTTATTTGTATAAGCATTCATAACACTTCAATGTACACTAAAAGTGCTACTTTTGTGATTTAGTGTCATATTGTTTGTAATGAAATTGGCTGATTTTATTTCGTTTACCTATAAGTATAAGCATTACTTGTAATAATTAAATATCAGATGTCTGTTTTCAAACATTAGCCTAATTTTTATTTAACTCGACTATTTTTTTCATTTTTTAGTTTGTCGACGTGTAGTTTGTCTGATGAGTACTTTAGAGCTATGCAATTTGACTCTGTAGCTCCAAAATTTTGGGAATATTTTATTGTCTATCATAATTATGAAAGATCATATTTAAAATAAATATATGTTCCTTAGTAAAAAATATATAATTATTAATGTAATATCCCATTGTTGGACATAGGCCTCTTTCCCCATGTAGGAGAAGGATCAGAGATTAATCCACCACGCTGCTCCAATGCGGGTTGGCGGATATATTCCCTACTATGAGTAACGATCGCTATCAGGTGTACATGATAACGACCGGGACCGACGGCTTAACGTGCTCTCCGAGGCACGGTGAGGAGACCCACAAGGACTGCACAAATACCCAGACCATGGCAAACACCAGTATGGCCAATACAAATGTATGTCATGTGCGGGGATCGAACCCGCAACCGCCAATTATTAATATCGATCCAGCCTGTAACTTCCGACTGCTGTACATAGGCCTTTTTCTTCATACAGAAGAAGGATCAGAGCTTAATACACCATGTTGCTCCACTGCGGGTTGACCGGTAATTATTAATATCTTATGGACAAAGCTGTGTGGCTACGGTAATAAAGAATATAGCCATTGCAGTCGGAGATCCTCGCCAAAATTTACTACTTCGTGGCGGCGAGGAGATCCCGGGAGAAGCCCCCGACGTTGGAGGAGGTCGCACGTATGCGAAGGCAGGCGCAGAAAACCCTGTTGCGGCGGTGGACGGATGACCTGGCCCCGCCGGTCCCCGGACAGTGGAAGGAGGACGCGGTCAGGCCGGTCCTTCGGAAGTGGGTGAGTCAGCGGTTCGGGCCGCTGACCTTCCTTGGTGCAGGTATTTTCCGGACACGGGTGCTTCGGTAAGTACCTGCACCAAATCACGAAACGGGAGGCGACTCCAGCCTGCCACGAGTGTGGGGCGCCAGAGGATACGGCACTCCACACGCTGGAGGTGTGCGCCGCGTGGGACTCTCAGCGTGCCTGTCCAGCGTGGTGACTATGGGCAAAACACATAGGTTCACGCCATTTTGGCGCGAACTTGTGGAGGCCTATGTCCAGCAGTGGACTGTGATAAGCTGAAATGATGATGATGAATGATGATTATGTACAAAGTACCAAACCCTAATGAACGCACTAACATGTGGTTCAGGGACCCTAGTGATATTATATTAATACTAGCTGCGCCCGCGACTTCTTCCGCGTGGAATTAAAAAAAATAATTTTTGTTCAGTTCGCAGTCATAAAAAAAAAACTAAAATAAAAGTAGCCTAATGTACTTCCTATTACATCAGCTAACTGCCAGTAAAAGTTCCGTTTCAGAGATTAGCTGGAACAAACAGACAGACAGACAAAAATTATAAAAAATGTTATTTTGGTATATGTACCGTGTATACATATGAATTTAGTTAAAAGCGGGTATTTTAATATTACAAACAGGCACGCCAATTTTATTTATTTGTATAGATTACCATGTAAAGTTTCTTAATTAACTTCGAGACTGGAATGGCAGTCGTCTATACATATATACTAGGTTATTAAATAGACAAAACAATTTTAATGTAATATTTATCCATTATTCTAATTAAATTATATTACGCACGACGTAAGAATGAATAATTTGTCCAGACTTATACAAGTTAATGCTTTTAAGTTTGCGGTTTATTTAAAATAACTCTTTATTTATACGAAGAATAAATTTGAATAAATTAAAATTCAGTGTCTGACAAGAAATTCTGAACTAAAGTATTAATTTTGTATTTATACTTCCAGTTGAAAAATTAATGAAATTTTTTTTTTTGGATAATTTTTTCTACATGCTTTAAATTTAAAAAAAATTACACATTTAAAATACACATACTCAAATCGAACTTAATGTAATTATGTAGTTCTCGTAATAATCATAATTATAAATACAATATGAATAAAAATAACCACTCTATCTTGCGGTTTCAAGAGTTTACTTCCGTATTAATATTGCGTGTCCAATTAACTCATCTTTTCTTTTTCTTTTTTTTTATATCACTAGGTCAGCAAACAAGCGTACGGCTCACCTGATGGTAAGACATTACCGTAGCTTATAGACGCCTACAATACCACAAGCATCGAAAGCGCGTTGCCGACCCAATCCCCAATCCCCCCAGGAGCTCTGGTCACCTTACTCACCAACAGGAACACAATTTCTATACATATGTTTTATTTTTTGTACAATTAGGTCGACAAACAAGCGTACGGCCACATGATTATATTGTAGCTTATGGACGCTTTCAACACCAAAAGCATCGCAAGCGCCTCCTCCGCCTGGCCCTCCCCAAAAGATCTGGCAACCTTAATCATCACCTGAACTAAATATTACTTGAGAGTATTATTTAGTTGTGATCTGCTGTAAGTTTGAGGTATTTCGCTAGACAGGTTGTTCCAGATTTTGGACAAGAATATTCGGCTGTGCTTTATCTTAATAAAAGTCTCTTTATAAATTAATACTGAAGGCTTTACAAGATTTACACTTTTTATCTATAAGGCGAGCAGACAAATAGAAGGTTAGACGAAAAGATAAAAACTGCAAAAATTAACTACACTAACACGCGATTTTACTTGTATTGACGTTAACGATTACTATGACCCTTACATAAGTCATTATGACATTTTTATTTATTTTTGTACCTCCATTCTAAATTTAAATGTACACCATGATAATATATAAATATTACATTAAATCAAGGGATGGAATAGACCCTACACCCCTGTAGCTTAAAGTAATATTACTGCTTACTGCACCAATAAAGCGTATTGTGGTGATACAAATAACATCGTACTTTCTGACATTTAATAATTATTTAAAATTCGATTCCAGTACAAATGATCCAATAATACCATTAATATGCTTTGAAACACGTTCTGTCGAGAAACTGGCACTGAATAAACAGTGTTTAATTATTTTGCATTAAGTTTCTTACTTGGTACATAAAGGACCTTTTAGGTGACCAAATTTATTACAAAATTTGATAGGTTCTAGAAAATCTCGTAGACTTAGATCATAAATATGCAATGTTAAAAGTAATAATAATGACTTGCTTTGGGGCCCAACATAAAAAGGCATATCAGAAAAATTTTGCCAACAAATAAAAGTTTTTATTTTTTTTTATGTTTGAACTACACTTTATTAGTAAAAAAACTTCTATTAACAGTTTAGATTTATAGGCGTTGCTCTGATAGCCTATGATCAATTTATGTGCGAGATAAACTTCATAAGGATGCGCTGAAATAGACCTTAAGGTTCTTTTGTTGAACTATTGAGAGAATTTAAGTCTATGACAGGCGTCATTTTTGAATGCTTACGAGCTACCTATACCATTTTGTTTATCAACGCTAGTTCCCAACAGCTTCCAGTTTTTAAATATTAACACTCGAAATCTTAATTATTTCAATATTTACGTAATCAATTTAATTTAAATAACATTTTTATTTAAGTAGTACTTTTTGTAGTAGTTTCTTTTTTATTAATGATTTTATTTTGTGATTTGTAAATTTTGGAAATTGTGTTGCGCCACCTACTTGGTCCATTTGAGATAAAAAAATACCGTATATCCCAAGTTGGACCCAATTACAGATGCTTTCAAAATTTACACATAAGTTCACGCCATTTTGGCGCGAACTGGTGGAGGCCTATGTCCAGCAGTGGACTGTGATAAGCTGAAATGATGATGATGAATGATGATTATGTACAAAGTACCAAACCCTAATGAACGCACTAACATATGGTTCAGGGACCCTAGTGATATTATTAATACTAGCTGCGCCCGCGACTTCTTCCGCGTGGAATTAAAAAAAAATTGTTGTTTAGTTCGCAGTTATAAAAAAAAAAACTAAAATAAAAGTAGCTTAAGGTACTCCTTATTACATCAGCTATCTGCCAGTAAAAGTTCCGTTTCAGAGATTAGCTGGAACAAACAGACAGACAGACAAAAATTATAAAAAATGTTATTTTGGTATATGTACCGTGTATACATATGAATTTAGTTAAAAGCGGGTATTTTAATATTACAAACAAGCACGCCAATTTTATTTATTTGTATAGATTACCATGTAAAGTTTCTTAATTAACTTCGAGACTGGAATGGCAGTCGTCTATACATATATACTAGATTATTAAATAGACAAAACAATTTTAATGTAATGTTTATCCATTATTCTAATTAAAGTATATTACGTACGACGTAAGAATGAATAATTTGTCCAGACTTATACAAGTTAATGCTTTTAAGTTTGCGGTTTATTTAAAATTTGAATAAATTAAAATTCAGTGTCTGACAAGAAATTCTGAACTAAAGTATTAATTTTGTATTTATACTTCCAGTTGAAATATTAATGACATTTTTTCAATGGAAACTTTTTTCTACATGCTTTAAATTAAAAAAAAATTACACATTTAAAATACACACACATAAAGGCTCAAATTGAACTTAATGTATTATATTAATGTAGTACTCGTAATAATGATAATTATAAATACAATATGAATAAAAATAAGCACTCTATCTTGCGGTTTCAAGAGTTTACTTCCGTATTAATATTGCGTGTCCAATTAACTCATCTTTTCTTTTTCTTTTTTTTTATATCACTAGGTCAGCAAACCAGCGTACGGCTCACCTGATGCTAAGAGATTAGCATAGCTTATAGACGCCTACAATACCACAAGCATCGAAAGCGCGTTGCCGACCCAACCCCCAATCCCCCCAGGAGCTCAAGTCACCTTACTCACCAACAGGAACACAATTTCTATACATATGTTTTATTTTTTCTACAATTAGGTTGACAAACAAGCGTACGGGCCACATGATTATATTGTAGCTTATGGACGCTTTTAACACCAAAAGCATCGCAAGCTCCTCCTCCGCCTGGCCCTCCCCAAAAGATCTGGCAACCTTAATCATCACCTGAACTAAATATTACTTGAGGGTATTATTTAGTTGTGATCTGCTGTAAGTTTGAGGTATTTCGCTAGACAGGTTGTTCCAAATTTTGGACAAGAATATTCGGCTGTGCTTTATCTTAATAAAAGTCTCTATATAAATTAATACTGAAGGCTTTACAAGATTTACGCTTTTTATCTATAAGGCGAGCAGACAAATAGAAGGTTAGACGAAAAGATAAAAACTGCAAAAATTAACTACACTAACACGCGATTTTACTTGTATTGACGTTAACGATTACTATGACCCTTACATAAGTCATTATGACATTTTTATTTATTTTTGTACCTCCATTCTAAATTTAAATGTACACCATGATAATATATATTACATTAAAACAAGGGATGGAATTGACCTTACCACCCCTGTAGCTTAAAGTAATATTACTGCTTACTGCACCAATAAAGCGTATTGTGGTGATACAAATAACATCGTACTTTCTGACATTTAATAATTATTTAAAATTCGATTCCAGTACAAATGATCCAATAATACCATTAATATGCTTTGAAACACGTTCTGTCGAGAAACTGGCACTGAATAAACAGTGTTTAATTATTTTGCATTAAGTTTCTTTCTGGTACGTAGAGGACCTTTTAGGTTACCAAATTTATTATCACTTACAACATTTGATAGGTTCTAGAAAATCTCGTAGACTTAGATCATACCAAAGAGAACCATTGTTTTAAATATGCAATGTTAAAAGAAAAAATAATTACTCGCTATGGGCCTGAACATAAAAAGCATATCAGAAAAATTTATCCAACAAATAAAAGTTTCTACATGTTTTAACTACACTTTATTAGTAAAAAAATTCTATTAACAATTTCGATAAATAAAAATTTGTAGACGTTGCTCTGATAGCCTATGATCAATTTATGTGCGAGATATACTTCATATGGATGCACTGAAATAGACCTTAAGGTTTCATTTGTTGAACTATTGAGAGAATTTAAGGCTATGAAAGGCGTCATTTTTGAATGTTTACGAGCTACCATACCATTTTGTTTATCAACGCTAGGTCCCAACAGCTTGCAATTTTTAAGTATTAACACTCGAAATCTTACTTAATTATTTTAATATATACGTAATCAATTTAATTTAAATAACATTTTTATTTAAGTAGTATTTTTGTAGTGGTTTCTTTTTTTATTAATGATTTTATTTTGTACTTTGTAAATTTTGGAAATTGTGTTGCGCCACCTACTTGGTCCATTTGAGATAAAAAATACCGTATCTCCCAAGTTGGACCAAATTACAGATGCAAAATTTGATAAAAATTGGTTTAGTAGTTTCGGAGTTTATCTGGAACATACATCATGACACGAAATTGATACATATATCTACAAATTTTGTTTCTTCTTGCTTTCTGCTTGCTTTGCTGGCTATTGATATGTGTATTAAGGACTGTACAATATTATGTATTTTGTAACAATATAACTTTATATACATTGTTAGTATGCTTAGATAAATAAATATATTTAGAGCTCTACGATTACAGTATATGTTAAACATTCTTAATATATAGTAACAAAAGATAAAAGTCTGCTTTCTAATTTTATAGTTGTATTCCTAATTACTTAATTATTTCATCATTACAGCCTATACATTCCACTGCTGGACATAGGCCTCCACAAGTTTACGCCTAAAATAACGTGAACTCATGTGTTTTGCCCATAGTCACCACGCTGGGCAGGTGGGTTGGTGACCGCAGTACTGGCTTTGTTGCACCGAAGACGCTGCTGCCCGTCTTCGACCTGTGTATTTCAAAGCCAGCAGTTGGATGGTTATCCCGCCACCAGTCGGCTTTTTAAGTTCCAAGGTGGTTAAAAAAACAAGTGATTAATTGCAGGTCAAAATTGAGACAAGTAGCATTAATGAAGTTAATTTTCTACTATATTTATTTTATTGTATCTATGCTAAATATCCTTTAAATAAATTTAATTCCAAATATAATTAACATACACAGATATTTGTAATTATTTTATTTAATTCGAATTCGCTAAAATATTATAATATATACTCTATTTTTATTATTTTACAGATCTTATTGTGTTAGGTTTAAGCAAATCAATATTATATTTATGATTATTATATAATATATTCACAACAGCGGACATATGTAACAATGCACGTGGAGTTTCTACACGCACCCCATCAGGATTTACTATTTTAAAATTCGAAAATAAACAAACTATAAAACAGAATTATTTTAAAAAAATAGATCCGCGATAATTCCGCTCTACCTCTAGAAGTGTCGGCTCTACATTTTTAAGAAATTTACAACTATTTATTACTATTAAATACTTCGATTTAATTTTAAAAAAAAATCTAAATTTTTTAAAGTATAATACAAAGCGGTAACAATACGTGAGTATTGTTACCACTTCGAACTCTATATATATATATATATATATAATTACAAACTCAATATTTTAAATGATATCTGTTTTATACACTCTAAATAACAGAAACACATAATATGTAGACACTGCTCGAAATATTTCTATGTCGAGGAGGAGAGAGGATGTGACTTACCGGTCCGCCAAATTCGTATCCTAATTCTAACGCCACCAGCTGAGCGACTTCTTCGCCACCTTCCATTTCCACCAGCCACTCATTGACAAAACTCTTCGAAGTCTCTTTACCATTATGTAAGTTATGATATCCTGGTAACCAATTAGATTCCCAAGAGTACAAACAAACTGTTAAGGGAAATAAATAAAAAATATAAAAGATATGTAAACGACATAAATTTGTCATTGATTTATATTATAATGAATAAGTGAAAAAAATATTTTATAGTTTTTTTTTTAGATCCTTTTATCCCGAGCACGTATTTTAACAATGGACGCGATGCGACTCAGTCAAGTGAAGCGTACGAATGGACGTTGTCGTTAACAATAAATACTAGAAAGCTTTATTATCAATTCATCAATCCTATGTAATGTAGCTTATATTTACGTGATCTGTAACAAAAACAAACTTGGTTGAAATAACCTTTTTATTGAAATTTATTGAATAAAATAAGATTCAAAATATAATTATATTATCTTTAATGAAAAAAATAAATAAAAACGAAGTAGGTACTTTAAATAAACAGTAGACACTATTAAATGGTATGATTCTCTAATTTAGTTTAGCTTTGTTAAAAAAGGATTGATTATTTTTAAATATACCTATTTCACGGATTGAAAATTAACAACGATTTTTCCGTGTAAAAAAACACCTGACAGTTTTTCTGAATTTTCTTTTATCGTTCACTACACATACTAAGGACCTGTTTTACCGTTTGCTGTTAAAGGTTGTCTCAAACATAAGTTATTGCTAGGCTATGGAGGCTGTTGTGAGGCTACGGCAATAAAAAATATAGCCACCCCATCTCTTCACGTGGGTGTCATAAGAGGCGACTAAAGAATAGAACAGTTCCACTACCACCTTGGAACTTAAAAAGTCAACCGATGACGGGATATACATTCAACTGCTGGTTTTGAAATACACAGGCCGAAGACGGGCAGCAGCGGTCTTCGGTGCGACAAAGCCATCCTTGCGGTCACCAACCGGCCTGCCCAACGTGGTGACTGTGGGAAAAACATATGAGTTTAAGCCATTATTGGCGTGTAAAATCACGTGTTTTTGTTGAATGTGTTTTTTAAAATTATAATTAATATGAACATAAAATTAATCTTACGATAAAAATTAAATGCGCAAACTTACACTAACGATAAACGCTTTACAAATGTCCAATGCTTCTTATTCAAATTATATAGTTCCCTTTTTGAGTTTTCAGGTATTATATACACACATACATTCCTATAGACGTTTGGGTAATACTATGTATAATTTTTACTATAACGAATTCAATAAATTTTAAATTACCTCTATTAGATAAAATTTCTAGTAATACTGTTGCAATACCACCCTCTGTTGACAACAAGATGAACTATTTACATATTTGCAAACATGTAGTACAGGAACAAAGAACTAGGTGGCAGTAGTATTTTATAATAAAGTGGCAGTTGGTATAAATTAATATAGGGTTTAGTTTTTATTTATTTTACATACACAATATATATTCACTCTGTATTTATAGTTAGTAATAAAAAAAATATTCTCTAGTAAATATAGAACAACCAGTTTCGACCGCTAAGCGATAATTTACTATGGGAACTCTACCCAAGAGAGTCGATTTTGTAACCTTTATTATTATTCTTGTACATTCTTTGATTTACTAACGACATTCCGTAAATACAATTCCCCGTGAAATACTTGATGGTTGATGTTAACAGTGGAATTGTTTATTAACAATAAAAGTACTCTACTCTTCATCCTATCGCAGTCCACTGCTGGACATAGGCCTCCCCAAGTTCGCACCAAACATACTGGTTTTCCACAATCCTCATCCAGCTTGCAACGGCACTCTTACGTAAATCGTCGATCTAACGGATAAATCTAATATTACATATACAGCGGTGCATGATGGATACCTCAGTTAGTACAGTAAAAAATACACGATTAGAGCTGAAGGTACCTACCTACTAATAATTAGTCGGACTCCCGGTTTTATCCACGTTAGTTCGCATAGACATTTCAGCAATATCTAACGTGTTGTAGATCAATATACATTACAAAATTCCATAACAAACGATTCAGATCAGTTTAAGCAAAAAAAAAATACATAAAAACAACCGCCCGCCTACACTCATAACATTAATTTTAACGTGATATATTTGTACGAATACTTACGGTTAACATCAAAATAATGAAAACACTAATTTCATGGCTACGAAACATACATATTACAATTGCGGAAGAAAAAACTTGTTTATATAGTGTTCACTGCAGCCAGTATGTCAGTAGAGCGTAGAGCGGCCGTGAGCGCGCTTCGATCAAAAGTAAACAAACCATCTCGCATGCTCTTGTAACCAAAAAGTTTTTGATGTATGGACTTTTTTATATTTTAAACAAACGCCTATAACTATTGAACTCCTAAAGGATCTTTCTATCGCTAATGCTTTATTTTTTTTGCTAGAAATTGTTGTCCAAATTAGAGTATCGCTTCAGCCTGTAATATCCCACTGCTGAGCATAGGCCTCTTTCCCCATGTAGGAGAAGGATCAGAGATTAATCCACAGCGCTGCTCCAGTGCGGGTTAGTGGATATATTCCGTACTATGAGTAACGATCGCTGTCAGGTGTACATGACAACAATCGAGACCGACAGCTAGACGTGCTCTTCGAGGCACGGTGGGGAAACCCACAAAGACAGATACCCAGAACGTGAATAAAAATGTACACAAACACAAATATCCTTCCCTATAATAAATTATGCTAAATTATTACTTGGGCTTAAAATGAAATGTTAATTTTGCGTAGTCTAAGACTTGAATTAACAGTTTTATCATTCCTCCTTCATTCTTTTTGTATTCTAAGTATGTAAATATAAATTACGTACATCAGGTCCAGTACAAAGATTAATTATCAGGACAAACATTGCTCTGAATAACATCAAAAAATAAGCAATTTTATGTCAGATGTTATTAGCATAAAACCAAAATTATCTGATTGAAAAAGTAACAAATATGCAATAAAAAATTATTACTATTATTATTTCAATACTATTTCCTGATTACAATAAAAGGAATAATATATGATAATTTAGATAATATTAATCAATAACTAAAGAAAAATAATAAATCTATGTCCGAATAGATTACGCGCTGTGGTATAAGTACAAAACACATACAGAATCGTCCCTGGCCAGCAGCGCCACCGCACGCAATGGCGGTTATTTTGGGACTATGCTAGGCCAGCACAGTTCTACTCAAACTTTATTCTAGTTCACTGTTGGTTTTTCAAATAAAAAAATAATAATTTTAACTTACTTCATTTTTAATTTAATAAACTATTTGTTTAAAATTTGCAGCCTGTCTGTGGAAGTATGAAAAACATCACAGACATTTTTATGTATAAGATTATAGACAAATACTGCCTACTTTCTCAAGTAGTGTTGTTTTCCAAATGTAAGCAGCCAGAGCTCTTGAAGAGGTCGAGGTAGGGTTGGCAACGAGCAGTGGCGTAGTGAGGGGGAGGGGCAAGGGGCATCATGCTCCGGCCGCTACTCGCAAAGCCAGCAAAGCAAAAAATTGCTGGATATATTATATGGTTTACGAATGGAGGGACGCTAAAAAGGTATTTTTGCCCCGGGCGCGGGTTAAGCTCGCTACGCCACTGGCAACGAACTACCTAACTAAACCGCTTCATCTTTGTCATCATTCAGACAATACCACTGCCACCTTTGTGGTATAAAATTCTAAATATTCGGTTTAGTATTAAAACTTAAGTATAATATTAAATTTAGCTGTGTTGATAATTTTTATTCAAATATTTGCTGATAATCCATTCACCCTGATAACGTTTGACTCGCCCCGATTTTAGTCATTTTTAACATCACCTACTTAAGTTGGTCACTTGGATTAATATTTAAAACACTTCTAGTCAATAAAAATATGCTATGAATGTATATATGCATGGTATTCATTATTTTGTTATACATGTATATATATATATATTGCATGTATTTATTTCTTGTTTATTTAGCGCTTGCCATACCATACGAGACTATAAGGTACCTTATATTACGTTGCAAATGAGCGCTCATAAATTTAGTTTTATCTTTGTAGTGTTCATATTATAAATTTTAGTAGCATTTTTTAATAGACGTACCAACATTGTACTATAAAAATACAAGCTATTATTAGATTCATTTACGATGGTACCGTATCTTGTAAGCAGCCTTATAAACAGCTCTAAATAGTTGCTTTCGGTGGCCCGCGCTCACCTAGACACGCAGGCCGTCCGTAGCCCGACTTAGCGCTCCGCAAAACGCTCTCGCCCTTCCGAGTTTGTCCTAAGCCGAGCTGGGATCTTACTAGGAGACACCCTTAGAACGAACAGCCTTTCCGATCCGATCCCACTAGTAGGGTTCCCTTTTTCTTTCACGACTGGGTCTCAGTACTCGGCTACCCCATTAGATGACGCTGTAAAGGCCACTATGGCTAACAGATTAATCAAAAACTTGTTATCAGATCTCGATGAAATTTAAATGTGACCACATGATAAACATCAACTTTCGATTAAATTATATATCATCAATCAGTGCACCCAGTAAAAAGTTATGCGGTATAATACAACGTAGATTGACAAAAATAGTAGTCAAGTAAAAACGCATTATTAGATATAACTCGAAAAATAGTTGTTAGATCTCAAATAAATTAAAATTTCGATCCTTTTCGATTACAAAAAAAATTGTCGAAATCGGTCCACCCAGTCAAAACTTCTGAAGTAACATACATAAAAAAATCCAATCGAATTAAGAACCTCTCCTTTTTTGGAATTCGGTTAAAAACACAGTTACTTAGCTGATTAGTATTGCTTCGACGTCGATTATATCTTTTAATGAAGCATTTAGATGTATTAATAGTTTGTTATTCAATTAGTCACGACATAAACACAATGACGCCGTTCTTTAATCTGCAAGTTAAATATAGGCTTAATAGACCGTTTATTGTAATGGATCGTGCTGTGTTTGAGTAGTGTTATGACTTGGATCAACTATAAAAGATCTCAATAGCTTATTTTGGTATAAGGAAAATTTGTAACAGAAGCGATATTATTTTATTCGTGATTTATGAGATAACAAACCGTTAAACATGTTTTGTTACGTATATTTTATAGAAATCTAACCTAAAATATGATGTAAATATGAATTACATATAAGTCCGGAAAATAAAAAACACAGGAGAATCAAATATATTAATTCGCTTTCACTGCTTTATATATTAAAATTTTAAACTATCTGACACGAAATTATCGCAAAGGAAATATAACAGAGTTTCGTTACAACACAGCTGCAGTTTTGCAAAGAATGGCAATCGCAATTGTTATCGAAAAAGGGACGATGTCGTTTCGTGATAAACCCACTCGCATTCTGCTTTTGCCTGCAATATATTTTAATGTATAAATAAAATATATAATTAGTTTGAGCATCTGTGCTTAAACGCATATCCGCGGGTACCGCAGTCATGATGCGCGCGTCGCTCGGTCGCGCGGCCTGTGCTTTACTCTTCCTCTCTCCTGTCACCCTAGTACTCTGTCGTCAAGACAATACAGGGTATTTTGCTGAAGATGGTTACCGTGACGACGCCATAGATGTGTAAGAGTTTTTGTGAAGTTTTTGTGATGATCCTTTGTGAAGTTGTTTCTTTACGAATTTTTGTGGTGAATAATTAGTTGTGGTAGTGATAAACATTTATTTATTTTAATTAAAAAATATATACTTAAATGACATTATATTAACACATCTAACCGCATTTTTGCAAAACTTTATAAAAAAATTTGGCAAGAAACTCATTCTCTAGTTCCATATGACATACTTGTATAATTTCCAAGAAAAATTGAAATGACAATTTCAAAAAAAAAAAACACCAATTTTTAGTACTCGAAATCTCTATATTGAACAGTCGTTATACATCTCAAACGTTATTTGGATGTCGTGTTTAATATTTTATATTACAATTTGATTAACTTGGACAGGACTACATTGCACCGCACTTGCCACTAAACAAGAAAATTTAATAACAGTAAAAAGTCAATTAAACCCACTTCATCTTTCTAGACATTCCATTCCTGATATATCACACAACATCATTAACTTCTATTAACACAAATACACACACACTTTTAAATTACATTACATTTATGAATATTATAAGATATACACTTATCGCTGGAACGCGTACTAGCGTCTTATATAATAATATAATAAAAATCAATATCTTTTTAATTTATAATGACCTCTATTTCTTTCGGTGTATGTATCAAAATCACATTCCGTTGACATATATCTCTCTCTTAAGAGCACTCCAGCTCCCATGTTTTCCAAGAAACACACTACGGGTACAGTTGCCGCCACTATTAATAACTTAGGAACAAGGGCCCACATAGTAATTTAGTCGTAATTCAATTGCACCGGACTCTTCATCTGAAGTGCATTGAACCCTTGCATTTATTTTTATTTGTTATAAAACTTTTAATAATAAATACGGATATAGACCAACTAATTTACGAAATATTCAAAAAAGAAAATTACTATTTTAAACTTTGTTTTCAGAGTGAACCAAATAAAAAAAAATTAAAATAATGAAAAAGTAATCTGTAGCCAGTCGCACATTCGTTACGTTAACATTACTGTCCTAAGCAAACTGTTATCCTGGTATCTAAATTTAATTCATGACATCATACTGTATTCCTAGTATTTATTTAAATAATAAGTATTGTTTTTTATTTATTTATTTATAAACTCAACCTCTTTTGTCTAATTGTACTCGGGCTAGTGTCAGAATTTTGTTGAAATACATATCAGGCCCGCATCCTATATTAAAAAAACAATTTCAAGCATTCAGACAATCAATATAATATCAATTTAGTTGTAAATATGTATAATGTTTAATAAACTATTGTTATAAAAAAAAATGTGATGTCATGGGACACCAGGTAGGAACGAAGTTCTTTCGGATAGTATAAAAGCAACACAATTTGAAAAAAAAATGTTGAATTTTATATATATTTCCTAAAAGTATTTAGGAAATTTAGTATTTTAGAAAATAACAAATACCGTAAAATAAAATAAATCAAACAAAATAATAATCATAATAATAATAATTCAAACTATTAAGTGAAATAAAAAACATGTCTTTATTTATTTTTGTCGACAGTATAAATTACATAAATAATTTTTAAAAAAAGTTTACTAGTAATATTTTAGTTTTACAAACGTCATATTATACAGTCGTGTGGCTGATATTACGTCACTTCCGTTATATATTTTTCTTACGGTTTTAGTATCACATATTTTTTTTTCAATTCGGTCGCCCAGCCAAGTGTCAAGCCTGCCGTAAGGAACTTCGTTCCAAAAATATAATATCATCAATCATTATAAGCTGTGTATATCAATAATAAGCTGTGTGGCTACGGTGGTAAAGAATATAGCCACCCCCTTTCTTCCCGTGGCTGTCGTAAGATGCAACTAAGGGATAACACAGTTCCACTACCACCTTAGAACTTAAAAAGCCGACCGATGGCGGGATAACCATCCAACTGCTGGATTTGAAATACACAGGCCAAATACGGGCAGCAGCGTCTTAGGTGCGACAAAACCAGCCCTGCGGTCACCAACCCGCCTGCCCAGCGTGACGACTATGGGCAACACAGATGAGTTCACGCCATTCTTGGCGCGAGCTTGTGGAGTCCTATGTCCAGCAGTGGACTGCGATAGGCTGAAGTGATGGTGATGATATGTGAGACAATCAATACTAACTAGCTCTGCAATGGATAATATTTCTTAAAATTATCTACTATTTACTTTTAAAAAACAAATACAGAAGTAGAACTTTAGAAAAACTGAATCCTAATTATTGTGATTCTCTTATGGCGCCTAAAATGAAACTTTAACTAATCGCTTAAAACAATTTTTTTAAAAATTCATATAAGCGATATTATTATTTGTTTACGGTAACACAGTTGTTAAACTGAAATTAAGACAAATTAATGTAACTTATGACTTAAAGACATTGTAAAGTTTATTATTAATAGTAAGCATTTAACAGAAAAGTCTCAAACATGAGAGACATTACTTGCTAATACATTTTCAACTTACGAAATTAGGAACCTACTTAACCGAAGACTGTGCACACTGTCTAAATAATAATAAATTATTTATTACGCTAGATTTTGCCTGAATTCTCGTTTAATTTGGATTAAGATTTAAGTATTATATATATATCTAAGTATTACTTTTTGTAAAAATTACAAAAATAAACGAAAATACTTATAACTACAATACAATTAATTAAAAAAAAGTCACAAGTAACAGCAATAATACTTATTACTAAAATGATATGTACTAAGAAACCATAATATGGGTCAATGCCATGGATTGTACCTGTTGCGCTGGCGGTTGCGGGTTCGATCCCCGCACATGACAAACATTTGTATTGGTCATACAGGTGTTTACCGTAGTCTGGGTGTTTATACAGTCCTTGTGGGTCTCTCCACCGTGCCTCGGAGAGCACGTTAAGCCGTCGGTCCCGGTTGTTATCATGTACACCTGATAGCGATCGTTACTCATAGTAGGGAATATATCCGCCAACCTGCATTGGAGTAGCGTGGTGGATTAAGCTCTAATTCTTCTCCTACATGAAGAAAGAGGCCTATGCACAGTAGTGGGATATTACAGGCTGAAGCGTTTAAGAAACCATAATATTATAAGTTAAAATTCCAGGGTAGACACCGACACAGTATGCCCTACGGACAAGCTGCTGCGCACGCGTGAAACTTGCAAAGTGGACGGGGTCGACGTGCAATGCATACGGTTGCACTGCTGTGAAGACTACAACTATATTGCTGGACGGTTTGTTGTGTTGTCATTCATATCTAACTGATCGAACAAACGTTGTGAAATTTTAATAATCATAATATGTTCTCTGAAATTTTTAAAATTTTCATTCCATAAATGTCTTCTACAAAGCAATTATGAAATAAAAAGTCGATTAACACAATGCAAATAAAATTATACACTTCTAAATAAAATACATATATTAGTTTTAATTTAACAAAAGTTTATTTTTATCGAATTTCTAAACGCCTAAGGAAATAGGACTTGTGCCCGGCAGTGGGATATTACCGGCTGAATGGGATACTTATGTGAAGTCCTAATGGCCTATTCTACCCCCCGCTGTTAAAGTTTAATCGTAACTTATTTGCAGGATAACCATTATCCACAACTAGTAAAACAGGCCTTTAGAGTGTCTATGTTTGTAATTTAAAATTCACTATAACAAGTTATAAATATAAAATTTGAACTAGATTATTTTATTAAACTAATTATTACTTGCACGAAAGGGTGACTAAAATTTACCTCATAGATTAAAAGTATTAAATAAAGTTATCAAACTCGATGGCTGATAACTTTTCAATATCAGTAGAATAATGAATATATTTTCGTAAAGGACTGATAAAAATAGGTAGAGGGTCACGTATTATAGTTTTCATAACCATCTTGTCATCTAAAGTCTCGTCTACTTCACGACTTTATTATATTTGAATTGAAAATAAATTTATGGCATCTGTCTGAGCTTCCGTAATCTCGAGATAAGGTGTCCCTTCTTGCTACAAATATTGACTGCAATAGACCTTTGATAAAAAAATCTCTTGGGCACGTATCTTCAATGGTATAAAGTAGATTTTGACTAGCCCGTTGGCGCAGTATGTAGTGACCCTGCTTTCTGTTCCGCGGATTGCAGGTTCGATTCCCGACTTAGTCTGGGTGTAATATTTGTATTTATGTATCTAATTATGTATTATATCTATGTATATTTGTCAAAATAATAATTTAGCTACAACAGTCGGCTGTTATCTATAAAACAAGCATTAAGTTACTTACCATAGGAACAGACGACCATGTGTGAATGTTATAAGATATATTATATTATTATTTTATATATTATTATTTTATATATTACTAGCTGTGCCCGCGACTTAGCCCGCGTGGAATTTAACAAAAAAGTTATTGTTAAGTTCGCAGAGTTACAAAATGAATAAATTTCTAAAATAAAAGTAGCCTAAGTTACTCCTTATTACATCAGCTATCTGCCAGTGAAAGTATCGTAGAAATCAGTCCAGCCGCTTCAGAGATTAGCCGGAACAAACAGACAGACAGACAGACAAAAATTGTAAAAAACGTTATTTTGGTACATGTACCGTATATACATCCATATGCATTTAGTAAAAGCGTTTATTTTAATATTACAAACAGACACTCCAATTTTATTTACTTGTATCGATAGACTGTACAAAACACCTCTTTACAACATCAAATCTAAAGTTAGATTTTTTTTAAATAAGAGTTCTAGAAAAACCTATTTCTACTTATCCTTCGAAAAATCTTTTACTTTGATATTTTAATACAAAGTTGGAGTAGTGTAAACCGTCTTAATCAAAGATAAAACTATTTGAAGTACTAATATTGACTCTGTTATTTTCTATGTATTTCCAGCTGTATACCAAAGTCAGTGGAACCGTGCAGTTTACACTTATGTGAGCAAGCTTGCGAGGTCCGCGAACAGCGGATGTGGTGTTTCTGCTATCCAGGGTTCAGGTTTGACGCAGACAGCTACAGGAGGAAGACACAGCCATATTGTATAGGTTACTAAACAATCCTATAATAGTGTGTCCTAATATTTAACCAACCACCTTTTATATGCTGCTTGATAGACATTAGGTACTTTATTTATTTATTTATTTTATTATTTATCATATATATTTATCACCGAATTATCTTATGAAATGGAAGTTTTAGTAAGATATAGGTATTTCTTCAGCTCTAAGACGGGAATGAATAAGATAAATTGACTTCACAGCCGAAAAATAGTAATGATTCGCGTGTTCTATTCACTCTTGCAAGGTTTTAAAGTGGAATAGTTATATGTAAACTTGTCATTATTTAAGTAATACTTATTAGAGATTAATTGAGAGTAATCCATATGTACATACACACATGCTATAAAATATTTATTTTATTATTTGCGTTTTCCCTTTACCTTTCTCATAACTACATGTAGCATGGCAAAGAAACAACTTGTAATCGTATGTCCATAGTTAAAACTTAAATTATATTTTTATTATATTTTTTAAAGCTTCGTAATCTTCCATGCGAGCCAGTTATATTACGTAATGATATTTTGAAACAAACTGGTACTAATCAATGTTTTACAACTGTTGCATTTGATTTTTTAACACTTCCTCTATAAACTATAAATTTAATTACTCGTGCTGACGAGATCTTAAAA
Organism: Melitaea cinxia; assembly: GCF_905220565.1. Taxonomy (NCBI): domain Eukaryota; kingdom Metazoa; phylum Arthropoda; class Insecta; order Lepidoptera; family Nymphalidae; genus Melitaea; species Melitaea cinxia. The sequence continues at coordinate 4,298,365 of NC_059406.1, forward strand.
TTAGATCGTCGATATTAAGAATAACTGAACCGAACTTTTTATGTTATATCGCTGTGATACGCCAGAGAAGCTCTGCTTTGTTACGAAAAGTTCTTTAAAATTTTAGTATTGACGCTCATTTTGACAATCATCTCAGTAAGATTTACGCCAACTTTATAATTTCTATATCATCACATAATATATACAAGTGGTATTGACGCTGTAGTCCCAACTCGACTATCGACCGTTTTTATAAACTAGCTTTCTGAGATTTTGCTTACTCTATACATATTGTAATAAACCATCATCGCTATAAAATAACACGGACAGTAATAATTACCATCTGTTTCATGAACTTTTAGACGTCGATGAATGTACCGCCAACAACGGGGGTTGCGAACAGCGTTGCGTCAACGATCCGGGCGGGTACCACTGTGAATGTAAACCACCATACACCGTTGGAAGTGACGGTAGAACATGCACGCGCGCGGTGGCTATCCCTATTAAGGTACTTAAAGTAATGTATGTATGTTTTATACAGTATTGAAGTAAAACTTCTTTAGGCACGCTTGACTTGGATAGTAAGCTAGTGAATGCATGACGAGAGCTTTACGAAAAGCGTGAGAGGGCGAGGCGTACGGAAGTTGAGAGGAAGATATAAGTTAGTGATGATAGAAAGAGACAGAGTTTCGTTTCGTAAGTACTACTAGTTTACTTCAGTCGTGTATTCTAAGCACACTCGTTTTTTTTCTTAATTTATTTCTGTTTTTTCTTTGCAAAATTAGCAGGGAATTACAGAGTTCGTTTGTAGTAAAATTTTCTTCGATCAGATATGAACCAACGATTTAAGTTATTAATTTATTAGTGAATATGTGGACATATGAATTAATAAATTAAAGGTAATATAATTGAAAAATAGAATTTTGTAAACGTAATTGTTAAATTTCGTTGCGATTCTTCTCAGCAGAATCTACATTTCAAATTTGTGGTTGGTGTTTATTACGTATTAAGCGTATTTTCTCTTTTAATTGACGAATAAAAAGCTTACTGAAAATTTTCACTTTCAGGAGCCCTTGCCACTAGTACGCGCGTCGTCCCGATGTTACGCACCTTGCGACACTGTGTCGTGGCTTTCAAGGAAAGTAAAGCACCTGAACGATCAATTGCATACAACACAAGCAGCATTAAAAAAGTTACTCGAGAACCCTGTTTTAAAAGGAGAAGGTACGATATTCAAGACTTTCTTTTCGTGATATAAGAATCAATAAATATCTTATCTAAAACAAACAATTACATCAAAGCTCCAGATTTTTTCAAAGTGTTTAATTGGCATTGAGTCCCACCATATTTCGCTGAAGAACATGCCATATAAGACTCAACGAAGATGCTATCCAGTATCCAGTTTAATTTTTTTTTCTTTTATATTCATTATGCTGCATGTACCTATTTATTATTTCACACTTTTTAAAATTAATGTTTTGCAGATACGGATCGTTTTTCGGATGGTACTTACACCCATAGGGTACTGGATGCTACGGCGCCGTTAGAGGGCGGCTACTGCAGATGTGAAAGAGGCCCGAGAGTGAGTACTCGTTATAATACAAATCTATTAAGAATGTCCTTTAACAAGAGTATGTAATTTGTTTTTTTTATAATCTGAGAATATCTTTGTCAAAGTCTTTTTTGCAATAACTGTCCACAGTTATATTTCATTATGGTATGTGTATCATTCGAAAACCTTTTAAACTAATAAATTTTGGAACTCCTTATTAATTGTGAGACTTAATTCACTTTAATGACCAGTTAACTATGACCCTGATTTCTGCAGCAGGATTATGGGTTCGACTTTAGCTCTGTACCAAATCTGGATGTAATATGCTTCCGGTATGCATATGGTATCACATCCATTTATGTACTACAAATAGAAACTTACTTAGGAACAGAAGACCAGGAGTGTGTTCGTAGAGAAGGATTAGTAATGTTAGTTTTTATTTAGTAAAGTGTTGCAAGTTTGTCTTGCCTAGTCAACACTGGTCAAAACCTAAAGTCACATGGACATTACATGGTCCTTCCATTCCAGGGTCCTCCCGGTCCGCCTGGCATGGAAGGGCCGAAAGGTGATGTCGGTCCACGTGGGCCGCGCGGTGCTCGCGGTCCAAAGGGTTCACTCGATCTCATGCTGTTACTGTTAGCAGACATAAGGCACGATATACATAACCTAGAGGAGAGAGTATATAAAGATGGCGAAAGGTATCAGACTTATTATATTATTGTCAAATAAAATACCAACAAAACATGACATAACAAGATATAACTAGGTTTTAAATGTTTTGATAGCGACATTCGGTTCCAAATTGCATGAACTATAGTTACTGCTTAATCAAATTTAAATCAACCCGTGGTGGAAATATTTGTTTGAAAAAAATCTTCATAACATATAGAATAATAATTATAGTCTTCATCACATATTTCGGACTCCGAAATTAAGTCCTCACTTTCAAAGAATTTTCTACTTTTTCAGAGTTTAACAGCGTTATAAAGATTTTTCTAAAAGACAAATTATTTGTCTAGCATAAGGTGCCACCATCCACAAATTGTACTAATAAAAAGATTGATTGATGATTTTCATATTGAGCATTTGGTAATTTTAAGGCCAGAACGCTTCAACCTGCAGAAAGCGTGGCGGCGACAGCGTAAGCAGGAGCAATTGGAAAAAGAGAGTAAAATCGAACAAGAACTAGAAGCGTTCACCGCGCCTGCCATGGTCGGCGCCGGGCCCGTGGAGATATCTCCTCGTGGTACGTTATTTCAATATTCATAACGAGAGAGTGACTGTAGCTTTAGCTGCATATGACTACAGCTCAAATTCGGCAGAATGAGAGAGCTAGAACAATCCCTGTACTGGTGCCGTTATTTAAAAACATATTTTATCCCTTTCTTACTGTCAACTCTCTCTTTCTATCTTTCCTTTTCTTTCTTTTAATCAGCCACAAATTAGTAGTTCTGATTTCTGTGCTATAAGCGCGTATTACATATTGGTGATCGTTTAACATCAGCTAGAGAGAAGATAATACTTATTTTCTTAATTAAAAAAAAAATGAACATTTCTTATAAATATGTACATACAATATTGCATACGTCATTGTGCTAACCAATAGTTTAAAAAAAATACAATTCGCTCCTTATCTCCGTAGGTTTAAACGGTGAACTAATTCGCGAGTCGGAAACAACGACTGATTGGACTCTAGTCAAAGGTACAGACCCTGAAGACCTCACTGACATGGATGAGAAGCTGCGTCAGTTACGTCTGCTGGCGAACGCGACGAGCTCTGGAGACGATGAGGAAGATGTTGACACTGACTATGATTATAGCTTCTACTAGGATCATATAACTTATGAGTTGTTTTTTTGTCCCTTTTTGTCCTTTTGGCCACCCTGTGTCTTTAAACACGTCTTGGTTTTTGTGAAACATATGAGGAGCGTAGAAGTCATATTTAGCACAAAAAAAAAATGATCTAATGTACCAAAATGTGATTTTAGACTTGAATGACATTCTTTTGTCGCTAATTTTTTAAAGTAATTGTGATTTTAATTGTAAATAAAAACCGTTCAATAAAAAGAAATGACGAGAAACTTGGTAGGTTTATGGATTAGCCACTTACTTCGCTGAGGTTCTTAAACTTCGTTTTAATATAACGACGCTTTGGCGCAGCGCTTATAGCACTAGTGTTGCGCTGATGATCGTGTGTTCGAACCTCGCTAACTATACTGAGAGACAAAGTAAAATGCCCTTTTATACTTAAAAAAGCACGTACAACATGAGTATTAAATGTTTACATTACAACAAAATACATATTTATTAGTTTTGTGTACAAAAAAAAACACGAAAACGTAACTTCAAGGTAAGCTAAGCGATGTCGTAACGACTAAGAATATTCCAGTAGTTAACAGCATTACACAGAAATATTTAAAAATAAAACACGCACAAATAATATAGAATACGTTTATTTATTAACATACGAATACATTACACACCAATATCATCTCTACGTAATATTTAATAAGGAATGGTTTAGCTTGCGACTGAAGGCTGGTACTGAGCGGCTAGACGCTTGAACTCGTTAGTTTTCGCGTTGTAGTCCTTCGTAAACGGATGTTCTGGGTTCGAGTCCAGCAGTTGAGCGAGGTAACGGGATGAGACCTAGATAGATATTGTAAAATATTATATTAATTAAATTAGTAATTTTATTCATATTAATATTAAAAAAAAACTACTTTTATTAATACTTTGTACGAGGTTCGAGGATTTCGACAATTTCAGTAAAGCACAACTTTCAATAAAAACACAACGACAAAGAAAAAGTTTTTGCGTTTTTTTTTTTTAATAATTATGGGTTTTTAAATGGTCACGATAAACCACTATAAAATACTCAAAATGAGCAATTTTATTTGATACCCATATTGCAGTGTCGTTGTTTTTTTTTTACTTTTAACCATGGCGTCAAACAGACGTTGAGTTGATTTTTTTAACATCACTTATCTCAGAAAACGGGCTATCAAGACGAATCAAACGATATTTTACTTATATGAATCCGATCAGCGGTTTGGAAGGTATGAGGAAATAAAGAATATTACAGGCATAAATATTCTTTGCCAGAGTAGTTCGTCTATTTAAACAATGTCAAATTTTAAAAATGGACACGGAATTTTTTTACACGCAGAATCAATAATTAATACAAATAAATATACAGCTACATAATCCACAACTGAATGCAATTAGGAGTCGAAAAATCTGTATCGGTGGGAACTGGATGAGGGTTGCGAAAAAACCGGGATGTTTGCCGCGAACTCGAGGAGGATGATGTCCTGCAGTGGACTGCAATAGGCTGGAGAGGGGGAGGGGATAGAAGGAGAGAGGGAGACGGAGAGAAAGAGAGAGGGAGACGGAGAGAAAGAGAGAGAGATGTACGAGTACGTATGTATAAAATACCTCGGGCGGTTTCCCGCTGTGAGCGGCAGTGACAGCGAGTCCCAGAAGCAATTCAGGTTGTTGCGGAGCGCGCGCCTGCGCCTCCGTCAACATCTGCTCGGCTTCCTCCCACATACCTGCAAAAAAGGTCCATATTAATTCAATAAAAACTCAAGAAAAAAATCACCTTTTACGTTGTAAAAAACTTTATGTTGATTAAAAACATAAGAACGTAGCGGTCACAGCACTAGTCGTTGCGCTGACGGTCGCGGGTTCGATCCTCGCTCACAAAAGACATTTCTATTGGGCATAAAGATGTCTGTCGTGGTATGCGCGTTTGTGATTATGTATTGTGTGTTTTCGGAGAGATGTAGTGAAAGATTGACTGACATGACTGGTGTTGATAACAAATCAGTTGTACTGATAAAAAAAATTGTTAAAATATACATCGTACGAGAGAATGAACAAATGCTTGGAGGTGTTAAATTTAATTTTACTAAAACGTCTTCTCAAAACATCGAATGGTAAATACTAATGTCGCTGTAGCAGAATAATTAGAGATATCGACCTATAAAGCCTTTGAGAGAAAAACAGTCACTGCCTCAAGCACCAACAGACCATTATTCTTTGGTATAGTATAGTTCTTGGTTGGTTTGTCAAACAAAACTATAGAAACTAAGCTTTACTTAATTTTTTATCAATTAAATATCCAGAGTATGAATTGAAGAATATCATTTAACTTTATGTATTTGTTATAATTATGTCGTACATCAAAAAAGTTTAGCTTTAAAGTTTTTAAATGTTGTAGATATTTTATAACATTATTTGCTTTTTTTAGCTTCAGCCTGTAATATCCCACTTCTGGGCATAGGCCTCTTTCCCCATGTAGGAGAAGGATCAGAGCTTAATCCACCACGCTGCTCCAATGGGGGTTGGCGGATATATTCCCTACTATGAGTAACGATCGCTATCAGGTGTTTTTTTTTTTATATGTCACTAGGTCGGCAAACAAGCGTACGGCTCACCTGATGGTAAGCGATTACCGTAGCTTATAGACGCCTGCAAAACCAGAAGCATCGCAAGCGCGTTGCCGACCCAGTCCCCAGTCCCCCCAGGAGTTCTGGTCACCTTACTCACCAACAGGAACACAATACTGCTTGAAAACAGTATTATTTTGCTGTGATCTTCTGTAAGGTCGAGGTACTACTACCCCAGTCGGGCTGCTCCATATTTTGAGCAGGAAATTCCTGCTGTGCCCTACCTCAGTTGTAGTAGGTGGTAGTTGTAGGTGTACACGATAACAACCGGGACTGACGGCTTAACATGCTCTCCAAGGCACAGTGGGGAGACCCACTAGGACTTTTATAACATACATATAGATAATTAAAATCATCATTAAAGATAAATATAAAAATAGATAGATACCTCTAGAGGCAGCGGCGGCCGCTCCTACAGCAGCGGGCCCCGCACCCAACGCTCCCAAACGTTCGGCAAGCTCCATGATACTGTAGTGGGCGTCCTGTACTCCCGGACCACCCTAGACGAAAATATTCTTTTATCTATGACTAGCTGTGTCCCGCAGTTTCACCAGACTTAATTCGAGTAAAAAGAACTACTAAAATATCATATAGCTTACAGTCTTTCTCGGTAAATGGACTGCAACACAAAAATAATTTTTCAACTCGAACCAGTAGTTCCTAAAATAAGCTTGTTTAAACAAACAAACAATCTTTTCAGCTTTATAATATCATTATAAATATAGATATTATCATCATCATCATCATCATCATCACAGCTGCCTTTCGCAGTCCACTACTGGACATAGGCCTCCACAAGTTAACGCCAAAAATGGCGTGAACTCATGTGTTTTGCCCATAGTCACCACTGGCTTGGCTGGCTTTGTCGCACCGAAGACGCTGCTGCCTGTCTTCGGCCTGTGTATTTCAAAGCCAGCAGTTGGATAGTTATCCAGCCATAGGTCAGCTTAATAAGTTCCATATAGATAATATATAGACAGTTAAATTAACTATTTAACATAATCCACATAGTTGTCGGTTAACTAAGCAACTTAATACTAGTCTCAAAGGTAAACTTGTAGTCTGTAAGGCGAACTTGTGGAGGACTATGTCCAGCAGTGGACTGCGATAGGCTGAAGTGATGATGAAGTGATGAGACTGAATACACTTCATTTTTTAAATAACCAAGAGTAAATATGTAGATTTTAAAGTTTTGATACAAAAGAATTTGTATAATTATTTTCACAGGGACTACTACTGATGATACATATATATATATATATATATACTAGCTACTATGATATATATATATATATATATATATATATATATATATATACTAGCTGACTCCGCAAAGTTGTTTTGCCATATATTTTATTAACCCCCTCAATCCTCTCCCCGATATACACACAAAATTTCATAAAAATCAGTCAAGCTGTTTCGGAGAAGTATTTTAACTAACATTGTGACACGAGAATTTTATATATAAGAATATTTTGTGTCATGATGTTTGTCCGGGCTAAACTACTGGCCCAATTTTAATGACATTTTGCACAGATATGTTACTTTGTCCAACTTAGAATATAGGCTATATTTTATACCTGCGCTAGATTCAGCCAAGCTTGAGCTAACTGTGTCAGAGTGCCATCATCTTCGATGTCTTGTAAGGCTTTCAGTTGTTTCCGAGCGAGGTCCGGGCGATTCATAGCCAAGAGGCACTGCAGTGTAAATGCTCGTAGCTCCAGTGATTCTGCTCCATGTAGGATTCTAAAACATGAATATTTATATATATTAGTTGTTTAATATATACAATATTTACATTTCTAAAATTTTAAGCTTTTTTTTAACAATTTCAAAAAAAGGATAAGGTTCTCAGTTTGACTGTATTTTTATGTATGTTATGTTGAAGTAGTAAAAAAGCTTTTAAACTTACTTCAAGGCAGCTTCATAGTTTTCTTCATTGTAGTAGATGGTAGCGGCAACAGTTACAAATATCTCATTTGTTAGTTCTGTTCCTTTTGCAACCTGTAATTGTAAAAAAGAAAAAATAATTCATTACATACTTCCAAATTGCCCGACAAATAGACTTACATATCGACGGTGATATACGCAATACCGCCTAACTAACACTTGCTAATATTGCATAACTACAAAAACATTAAAAGTGAGATTTCGTGCATAGAGATTCTTTATAACAGTTGCCATCGTCATGAGTTTGGCTGAATGCTTCATCTAATAAAAATACTTCAAACGAGAAATGTCAAAACTGCAGAAGCAACGGTCAAACAAAAGTATTTCCAAAACTGTGTATCAACATGTCATTTCATAGAACGGTAGCCGTTTTTTTATAATATATATTTAAGAAAAGGTTACATACTATACATCATAAGGTTATCTATGACAGCAATAGAAGGAAAACAATTAGTTTCGAAATGTTTAAGTTATTGTGGCAACATGTAAAAACTGCTGCATAAAACTAAATGTAGTTTATATGTTGTAATCATTAATGACTAACTTAAAAATTGAAGTGGGATTTATCTTGATACAACATCTAGTTACTTCAAGTTATTGCTCTTCAAGCAAATGTAGTAAAATTGTAATAAAGCAATTTTGTACACATAACTATAAAATCCTAATTATTTTGTATTATTTATATATTTACATACTACGAATCGAATATAAGACATTAGTAAAGACTATTGACATCAACACTGGACTTGCGCTGGTTGGCTAGAAAAACATTAGGTTATAATAACAAATAGTATTGTAGTCTTACCCTAGCATCAATATCTGCTACAATAGCCGGTTTGTTGGCACCAGGTGACATATAGTCTACCAAACTTTTGAGCGGCTGCAGCATAGGATCGGCATTTCGAAGTTCTTGCAAGACAATCCTGAAATTACCTTGGGCTATGTACGATCTATAGAGGAACGAGTCCCTCTGTAGGGCTATCATGGGAGACGAAGGCTGAAAATAAATAAAGCCTTTATAATATGAAATTCACATTTCACAATAAATAATGAGATTTTGAAGCATCAAAACAAATGTCAACACGTCATCTTTCACACAAGTGAATAATTTTCTGCCGATAGTAAAACGAAGTTTGTCGTTTTTATTTATAAATGAATTTACTTACGTTCACATTCTGCGCCTCATTGATGGCTTGTTGGTAATTTCCAACATAAAAGGCATTTTTAACATCGAAAAGTTCATCAACATCCTGCTGCTGACGTGCCATCTTGACAACAATTGTCAAATATTAAGTTTTGACTTTGACGTCTTGTCAATACGTTTAAAAATTACAGTAAAGATTTAATAATCTCCACTCTACGTGACATTGGCGGAATCAACCGTGCTTCTCTGGCACAACTGAAAGCCATTAAACCAATCAATCAATCAAGATTTAATAATATAGTCCATTATTTGAAAATAAGTCGAAATTACCTATATACTGACAACAAAAGTTGAACTGATTTTCCACCATAATATTTATAGACAAAATAAAATTAATTTCTCCATACTCAAAAAGTTGTCTTTTCTCAAAAACTAAATTGTTAAAGGTAGTTCAACTCAAAATAATCAATCTCGTGTAGTGGTCCGTGTGTAGTGTCCTTAAACATCGCGGTTTGCGAGTTCGATTCTCGCTCGGGATGGATGTTTCATCATTACAGCCTATACAGTCCACTGCTGGGCATAGGCCTCCACAAGTTGACGCCAAAAATAACGTGAACTCATGTGTTTTGCCCATAGTCACCACGCTGGGCAGGCGGGTTGGTGACCGCAGTACTGGCTTTGTCGCACCGAAGACGCTGCTGCCCGTTTTCGGCCTGTGTATTTCAAAGCCAGCAGTTGGATGGTTATGCCGCCACCGGTCGGCTTTTTAAGTTCCAAGGTGGTAGTGAAACTGTGATATCCCTTAGTCGCCTCTTACGACACCCACGGGAAGAGAGGGGGTGGCTAAATTCTTTAGTACCGTAGCCACACAGTACATTAACATTTTTTTTTTTGATGAATTTTCTGCACTATGACAATCTGTTCGAAAACAATAAGCCACTTGTTTGGCCGGAACTACCTGATACTCTTATTGTTATCATCGAGAGCCAATCAATCGCTGAACTTTCCAGCAAATCCTCTTCTTGGCTCAGTCTACAAATCTTCGGGCGAGGCTGCGAACGCCTTGTCTTTTCAGTCGATAGTAGCAGTACGACTCTGCAGTCCACCCTCTCCACTTAAAGCCTGTGCGAGTTCGTTTGCATGAGTTGCTAATTTATCCTGGTGTTTCAGGCTTGCCTGGACTATTTCCTCACGAACAGTGTTTATACCTAGGTCAAGATACATGTATTTGTTGCTAATACATTGCGGTATACCGAACATGGTTCTTAGTGCTTTACTTTGGAATCTTTCCAGTATGTCGATGTTACTCCTGCTAGCAATTCCCCACCATTATATCCCATAAGTCCATATAGGCTTCAAGGTTGCTTTATATACCAACATTTTTCTGGTGTTATTTAGTTGCGAACTTCGTCCGATTAACCAGTGAAGACCACGAAGTTTCCCATCCAATTGTTTTCTTTTAGCCCAGATGTGCTTCTGCCATATGAGCCTTCTATCTAAGTGCATTCCCAGGTACTTTCTATTATCTGTTTGAGGTATTTCTTTGTTGTTGAGCTTAACCGGGGGGCAAGTATCTCTCCTAAGAGTGAAGGTCACATGGGCAGATTTGGTTTCGTTTGCTTTGATTCTCCATTGTTTAAGCCATGTTTCTATTTTATTTAGATGACTTTGCAGAGTGTGTGATGCAGTTACTGGGTCGCTATGAGAGGACAGCAGGGCGGTGTCATCAGCGTATGTCGTTGTAATAGTTTGATCATCTGTTGGAATATCTGCAGTGAAGACGAGGTACAGGATATGTCGGACGGGACGCCCGAGTTGATTTTATAGAGCTCAGAGCTGTCATTATTGCATTTTACCTGGAAGCTTCTCCTGTCGAGGTATGATTTTAATATCAGAAGAAAACAGTGTGGTAGTGACTTTTTGATTTTGAAAATAAGGCCCTCATGCCATACCTTGTCGAACGCTTGGCCAATATCTAAGAACACTGCAGAACAGTATAATTTATTTTCTAAACATCTACTAATAATGTCAACAATACGGTGAACTTGTTCGATTGTGCCATGACTCACGGAATCCGAATTGGTGCTGTGGTAGTACGGTACTTAAGTGTACTTTTATTCTGTTAAGAAGTATCCGTTCAAATAGTTTTCCAATGACTGGCAGCAGGCTGGTCGGTCTGTATGAGTTTGTTTGTTCTAGAGGTTTAACAGGTTTAGGAATCATAATTACTTGGGCTATCTTCCACTTATATCGATTATATTACAACAGTTATATGGATCGACACGGACTCTCTATATTATTATAACAGTTATCTGCTATAACTTTATATGTATTATGTATTAGGTTCCTATGTTCCCTAGCTGGGGCAGAGGGCGTCCACAGTCCATTTCCATCACGAGCGGACCGGAGCGTTTCGCTTGATCCCACTCCAGATTTTCCGATGGCCTTTGCTCCGTCAATAATAATTTCTTTTGGCAACATTAAAATGAAGCTATCTTGGGCCTTAATGCTTGAACTAATCGACAAAAATGACGCTAGTGTAGAAAGATAAAAACAATAAAAAAAGTAAAATTATGCGGATTTGGCCACCCCCTCTCTTCCTGTGGGTGTCGTAAGAGGCGATTAAGGGATAACTCAGTTCCACTACCACCTTGGAAGTTAAAAAGCCGACCGACGATGGTGGGATAACAATCTACCTGAGTTTGAAATACATAGGCCGAAGACGGGCAGCAGCGTCTTCGATGCGACAAAGCCAGCCCTGCGGTCATCAACCCGCCTGCCCAGCGTTGTGACTATGGACAACACAAATGAGTTCACGCCATTTTTGGCGCGAACTTGTGGACGCCTATGTCCAGCAGTGGACTGCGATTGGCTGAAGTGATGATAATGATGATTAAAATTAAAATTTTGAATTCTGTCGCTGTATTTCTGTATATATTTTAAAGTAGTGAATATTAAAAAAAAACTCATCTATTTTGGTGTATGAAATATACACCAAAATAGATGTGAGAGAGATTAAAATATTTGTAAAATAATTAGTTTTACTAGTAATATCACATTTATTTTTAAAAACTCGTCTTTAAAGTTAATTTTTATTTAGTTGCCTAATCGTATTGATGACGAAATTTTTTTTTCTTGTGATAGTAGCATTACTAATTTTTTTCTTTATGGATAGACTTGTGATAAACTAGATTCACTTATCTAACATTACAATATTAGTTTAATATAATTTTACGATTTCATAAAAAGTAAACACTGAGACTGTAAAAATAAGTTTCATAATAAAGTTCGAAACTTTACAAACAAAAATTAAATATGTATCGACTTTTGATATCGCTTCAGCCTGTAATATCCCACTACTGGGCATAGCCCTCTTTCCCCATGTTGGAAAAGGATCAGAGCTTAATCCACCACGCTGCTCCAATGCGGGTTGGCGGATATATTCCCTACTACGAGTAATGATCGCTATCAGGCGTAGATGATAACAACCTGGACCGACGGCACGTGCTCTCCGAGGCACGGTGGGGAGACCCACAATGACTGCACAAACACCCAGACTACGGCAAACACCTGTATGGCCATACAAATGTTTATCATGTGCGGGGATCGATCCCGCAACCGCCAGCGCAACACGCACAATCCATGACTGTAACCGTTGTGCCAACGCGGCGTCAACTTTTGATATAAGTAAATAATATTCTCAACTTAAAATAATTTTGTACGCAAAATAAATCAACCTTATAAAGAGAATATAGTGCGTGTTATATACATATGTTAGCTTTTTTATACTTAACTAATTATATTTTAATGCTTTTTAATTCGTTGTACATGTAACATTGTAATGGACGATCGAATATTTGTGAAAATAAGAGGAAAATAATTGTGTTTGCAGGCAAATATAATTATTTTCCTCTTATTTTCACAAGACCAGGGTGACCAAGTACGACACCGGGGATATATCATTTTCAACAAAAAAAAGAATTATCAAAATCGGTATTAATCGATCGAATTATCATAAACGACGAAGTTATCTCCGAACATACATTATATACAGGGTGAGTCTGCATAAAGTGCACATATCAAAATCAGGGGAATTTGGAGGATCAAAGAAAGAGTTTTGCGTGTTGCAAACAAAATCAGAAATGATCCCGAAACGATTCATAGGGCAACGCAGCAAATTGTGCTTTGCGCTACAATGTGTTTGCAACAACGGGGTGGTCATTTTGGACAATTGATGCATTAGGTCAAAATGATAAGCTTAATGGCAAGGCTTTTTGATTTTAATTTCCTAAGAATAATAAATGATTTATGTAGATACATACTTTTGTTTTATTCCTACTTCGGTGTTTAACTGTGTTAATTACTTTTTTTAAACCCTGATTTAAAATATTGTATCTTAGTAATGAGTGTGCAATTTTTACTTTTAGAAAGCTAATACCATGTAGAATAACTTAAAATTTTAAAAAAAGTAGGGTTATCGGGACGATGTTTTAAGAAAGTTTAACATTATTGTAAAAATGATGAAAAAAAAAACAGAATTTCATGAAATTCTTTTTTATTCTAAATTACAGCATTAATTTTCTAAGATATTTTTACTTTATGAGCATAGCCTATTATTAGCAAGCATTATAAAATTTACTCTATCGTGACAGGACATTTAGTTTAAAAGTTATACCGATTTATTTAAATAGCGTTAGCAGCGGCAATTAAATTTTTTAAAATGTTCATAAAAAATCAAATATAATTTTTTTATTTTTTTTGATAATTTTTTCATCGATGAAATAGAGTGTAGTTTCCCTGATTTGATATGTGCACTTTATGCAGACTCACCTGTCTATGTTTTTGAAGTCGGTTAAAAAGACAACTATTTTATTATAGAAATTCACGTCAAAATCTGTTAATACTTTACTGTACAAAAAATAAGATGTTACTGTAAAATTACATTCGCTAAACATAATCTTATATATAAAATTCTCGTGTTACAATGTTAGTTTCCACACTCCACCGAAACGGCTGGACCGATTTTTATAAAATTTTGTGTGCATATGTAGGTCATGTGTAGGTCTGAGAATCGGCCAACATCTATTTTTCATACCACTAAGTTATGGGGGGGGGGGGCTAATAATATATATGGCAAAACAACGTTTGCGGGGTCAGCTAGTATTTGTATAAATACAAATATTCACCCAGAGTGGGAATCGAACCCGCGAATCACCGGTGTTTAGGCGCCCACATGTCACATGTACTATTTATTACACGAGAGCGGTTGTTACAAATTTAGTATATATCATAAAAGTATTCACTAACTATTTATGAGAGGCATGTAGTAAAAATGAATTATATCAATCAATTGTCTGTATGAGAACAATAGAACCCAAAACAATTATTTTTAGTTTTCGTATGTTTATTTGTCTGTGTGTTGTTGTGAAGTATAGCAATCTGCCTGAATAGAGGTTTTGTACCATGTCGTATGAATCAGCATGCGTTCTCAGAGGCTTACTTACATAAAAAATATAGAAGTTGAAATATGACTACAGTGGTACAATAAGGTAATAGCCACAGGATTTAATCGACATGCGTGGTAACAACAGGGGACGGTCACTTCGCCATTTCGGATGAATAAGAGTGGGAAGTAGAAGCTAGAGCAATTCTGTTTGGCAAACAGCAAGAACATCTGGCCCAAACACCTTTTACGGGACTCTTTAAAGATACAATACCGTTAACCTTACAATTTGTACTTGTTTAGGAATGTCTTGGGACGAACTCCGGTAAATATTGATTACTGTTCGCTTAGTTAAATCTGTTGACAAATTCGAAATATCCTGGCAAAGTATGCTTTCCTTTTTCGAAATTGTTATGGAACCTTAGAAGGAGACAAGAACGTTCAGAGAATCCGATGCTTAGGCAGTCCGCCACAAAAGAGTAGGATCCGCACGGCATGCCAACACCAACTTCTTGTCCCCATCCCGAAGACGCACTAAGCCTCGTAACGACGATGACGAGCTAAAGTTGACACGTCTGTCTGTATTTAGAAAGAATATGATGTTCAACTTCAAACAGTAGCATGTGGGACAATGACCCTGATAGCGCTGTGATGGTGTGACGTGTGGTTGTAGACACTATGGTTCACATAGCACTTCCTCGTTCCAAGGCTAGGGAATATAAATGGAAATAGGTATTATCTAAATCCAATAAATCAGCGATAGCTGTCCCAAAAATGGGGAATTTGTAACGAGGTGCATCACTTTTGTACCTTAAAATCATATTATTTTACTGGTAACTTACAACTGCTTCTTAAAATGTAATGTTTTATCGAATCGAAATTAAATATTTAAAAAGTGTGACTCATGTATTTTTTATCTAAAAACAATAATTGACGTTAGAACTGTTCTTCATTCAACTTAATACAATGTTTCTTAAGTAAACAACACAAAATCACACCTTTTTCTCTACAGCAATAAATGCTTTGTACATTTTAAAAATCAAATTAGTCTCGGATAGTTTCGAGTAATGATAACAAAAGAAACAAGCAAAAACAACCGATGCTTATATTATACTGCAGTATTCTTTAGAATTTTCTAACCTTTGTAATATTCCCCCATTTCAATGATTTTGTTTCTAAAGGAATGTGAGCCCACACTTTCCAGGTATAAAGACCTTCAGGTAAAAAGTTACTGAAGTACCGACGCATTTGTAAACTCAAGTTACACGGATTTTATACAAAATTATTTATAAGTAATACAAAGAAGAACAAAAATTATATTTTGACTTTTCAGGACACGTTGCAACTAGATCTAGGTATATGCAAATATAATACATATGTAATAATATATAGATACTAGCTTACCCCACAAACGTTGTTTTGCCATATATAATATTAACCCCCTTAATCCCCCCCTCCCCCTATAACTTAGTGGTATTAAAAATAAATGTTGGCCGATTCTCAGACCTACCCGATATGCACACAAAATTTCATAAAAATCGGTCCAAGCCGTTTCATTGGAGTGGTCTAACTAGCATTGTATTACGAGAATTTAATATATACTAGCGACCCGCCCCGGCTTCGCACGGGTGCAATGCTGATACTAAATATACTACAGAATCTCTTTATTTGTAGTGTGAAGCTAGCTTATGACATGATTATTAACATAATAACAACAGCATTCAAATATGCGTCGTTAGATTACACGTTGTTACAGAATACGTTGAAGAAATAAAGGTTCACTGCTCGTTCCCCGTAGGTGATAGCGTGATAATATGTAGCCTATATGTTGACCCGACTTCTTAATAATATTCGTGGCAAATTTGAAGTAAATCCATGCAGTACTTTTTGAGTTTATCCCGGACATACATACAGACAAACAGACAAACAGACAAAAATTCTAAAAACAATATTTTTGGCTTCGGTATCGATTGTAAATCACACCCCAAGTATTCTTTTTAAAAAGCATTCAATTTACAGTTTTGACTTTCCTACCGTTTTATTATATGTATAGATTACAAACAGACACTAATTTTATTTATTTGTATAGATTCGGTACGACGAATGTAATTTTCAATAATACGCATGTATTATTAATAACTTATTACTATTAACAATAACTTTTTTGTTCATTCCACGCGGATGAAGTCGCGGGCACAGCTAGTTATTAATATTTTTATTTTGTTTCAATATCAAACTCTATTCGAACGTCTAAATATTTTGGAGCACGTTACTTAGTGTATATTTAGGTGTTTTTCTGTAATATAAAATAACCAAATAACGTATTATAGTTAATTAATATTTATCACATTACAACAGTAAAAAACTAAAATTTCTATTAAATAGTCACCCTAACCTTATTTTTCGAGGGTCGTTAAGAATAATTTCGACACAAGACTAGACGAATTCCAACCACCGGAGCAGGCTAGGTCTCGAAGTAGCTACAGCACCAGAGACCCTATTTTATACTGTTGTTCGGACAGCTCATACAAAAGGTTGAATTATTGTTGATAATCAGCTGCAGTGTATGGGATTTGTGGACTATGAGAAAGCCTTCAACTCTGTCGAGATCTGGGCTGTCCTGGATCTTATGCAGAGATGTCATATCGACTATTATATTATCGACGATATTTCGAGGTACTGAGGTGATATGATATTCAGGTATTGTATTTAAATAAACCAACTAAAAAACTAGTTACAGTGTTTCAATCGATTGAAATAGAATAATATATTTTCTAATATTGTAACATCTACTCAAATAAATGTATCTGACGGATATTACTTTAATTCAGCACGTTTCTGTGAATCGACATTCAATTTACTTTTAATCCCCACAATGCATCCAGACGTTTATGAAAACGTCACAACGATACACAACCGTCGAAAAACTAACCGCCACATGCAGGCCCGGTGCAGCGACAGATGTTCGAGTCCTGTGAAAGGTCTCACAAGGTACCTTTGTACCTTGGGGTCATTGGCATGAATGAATTTTTGCAGCGCGAAATCTTATCGGAACTCACCCAATAATGGGGTTAAGATTTATGCGGTGGGAAAGAAATTTGATTTAATTTTATTTTAGTAGCCTAACGAGGTTAATTTACTGGGTTGATTTTAATCTGAACGACGTTTTAACATACTATTAAATTATTTTAATTTATTTACTATTAATGTCGACAAATCATTTTCTTTTGATAATTTATTTAATTGATAGCGTATTGGTGGAGTGGTAAATAGAACTGGTTGTTGCGTAAACTGACGCGGTTTCGATCTCGTCCCAACACCTAAGTCGTGAGATGTGTGTTTTTTTTTGTACAGGGTTTTTGCGGACTCAGAAAAGTATAATTTTAGGTGCTGTGAATTTGTGATGTTTATTTGGAGCTAGTTTTTCAATACAAATCATATCGTAAATGAAATTACTATAGGTTATTTTCGTTCACACTTAATAATTGTTTATAGTCATTTATGTGAGTTTATGCTATTTTCTAATTTATTCTCCAAATACATTAAATAAAATCAAAATAAGAGTATAACGTTAACCCAAATCACCCTTCAATGCGATTTAATTCGATCTGGCCATTTTTAGCATCTCGAATTTACTTCAACTTAAACTAAAACATAAAGCACTAATTTTTCATTAAATGTTTTGACGAATAATAATTATGTAACACAATAAAATTTTAGTACTCTTAAACGATTGTTCGATGTAGTACAAAGTTCAACGAACCCTTCAAGTGCTGACCCTTTTCCATCACAACCCTTGTGACGGTCTCTACTCTCGCTGAGACATCGAGGAACTTTCACAGCGATGATTTTCCGTCCTACTTTAACTCAGCGTTTATATTCATGTTTCCATCCCTGTTTATCTTTGGGAAATCTTTACCGATAGCCTCAAATGAGCCTACAGCTATTAAGGTATGATACCTTTGTATTTTTCCAAACTAAAAATACTTTGAACTTGTCATAAACTCCAGCATCACTTATCTCCGGAGCTATTAAATTATTATGTTACAGTTGTTTGGACCAAAGTTGAAGCAAATGAATGACTGGAATTTGATTTGTTGCAGAAAACTTTAACTCATAATAATAGGGCCAAGATACGACAGCGAATTACTGAATGTATTAAAAGTATATTATTTATGGAACTTCCTAAAAAGTTTATTGTTATGTATTTCAGATATAACAAGTTCTAACGAGTTGATACTATATTTGTGTAATGTACCATTTTATAACTTAAAGTATTATAATGTAATAAAATTGTTTACAAGTTCCGCTTCGCTTGCCATTCCTTCAGTGTTATGCGGATCGAAACGTAATATTATTAAGGTAACATTATAAAAAATATTACGAGAACTATTTACTTCAACTACACTACTCCTCACTTTCATTAAATATTTTACCTTTAAATTTTAAAATTATGTGGTGTCATGGGACACCATGTAGGAATGAAGTTCCTTCGGATAGTATAGAAGCAATACAATTTGAAAAAAAAAAATGTTGAATTTTATATATATTTTCTAGTTCTTGTTTTTTTTTTTTTTAATTTTGTTGATTGGTTTTTAATTAAGTACATAAAAGTATTTAGGAAATTCAGTATTTTAGATAATAACAAATACCTTAAAATATAATAAATCAAACAAAATAATAATAATAATAATAATTCGGATAGATAATAATAATAATATAATAATAGATATAATAACAATAGATCGGAAGACACTCCCGAACCTTTTCACTACCGGGATCACTCATTTAGCTCCTAAGTCCACCAACACCGCAGATCCCACCAACTACCGCCCCATAACGTGTCTGACCTCCATCTACAAGACACTGACGTCCGTTCTAAGCTGTAAGATCTCACGACATATTGGTGAGTTTAATATCTTGTCTGCAGCTCAGAACGGATGTCGTGGAGGCGGTCGCGGTACAAAGGAGCTCCTTCTCATCGACTCTGTGGCGGGCCAGCTTGTCAGACGCAACCGTCGGAACTTTTCGGCCGCCTGGATCGACTACAAAAAGGCTTTCGACTCGGTACCTCATTCATGGCTCCTGAGGGTCCTCGAGCTGTACAAGGTTGACCAGGCAGTTCGAGACTTCCTCGGAGTATGTATGGGGCAATGGAGCACGATCCTATGTCTCCAGGGCGAGCGACTGACGGGTGCGGATGACCCAATCAGGATACGGAGGGGTATTTTCCAGGGTGATTGCCTGAGTCCACTATGGTTCTGCTTGTCCTTGAACCCTCTAAGCACCCTGCTGGAGCGTTCGGGGACAGGCTTTCAGTTTCGGAGAGGAGGTACTAAAGTCTCTCACCTTCTCTACATGGACGACCTCAAATTGCTGGCACCTAACGCTGCACGCCTGCAGGAACTGCTGAAAATCACTACGGAGTTCAGCAGTTCCATCAGGATGCAGCTTGGAGTGGATAAGTGTGCGGTCGTGCATGTGGACAGGGGTCAGGTGACTCAATCGTCGCAGCTTAGTCTCGAATTAACATCATTCAAGACCCTTTCCGAAGCTGAATCTTACCGATATCTGGGTATGTCACAATGCATAGGGGTGAAGGAAGTGGACATGAAACAGGCAGTTTATGAAATCTTTTTTGGACGGCTGACAAAAGTTCTTCGGAGCTACTTGTCTGGAGCCAACAAGGTCCGAGCCTATAACGCTTGGGTCATGCCCACTCTCTTGTACACCTTTGGCATACTCAGATGGACTCAGACCGAACTTGACGCCCTGGACAGAAGAGTCCGCACAACTATGACGCACCATCGCATGCACCACCCTAAGTCGTCGGTCATGAGACTGTACATCCCGCGGAAGTGTGGTGGTCGAGGCATGTTAAGCGCTAAGACTATGCATAACCGCGAGGTGTGCAGCCTCAGGGCCTACTTTGAAACGAGACGGGACAGCGCTTTGCATGGTGACGTTTCAATGTGTGACAAAGGACTAACCCCCCTAGCCTTGGCCAAAGAGAACTGGCAGAAACCGGTCGTACTGAGCACCTCTGACCGGGAGACCGTATGGATGGAGAAGGAACTGCATGGACGGTTCTACAAGGCGCTTCACGCACCACACGTGGACAGTAAGGCCTCCGTGCAGTGGCTGCGATTCAGCGACCTCTTTGGGGAAACCGAAGGTTTTGTCTGTGCAATACAAGATCAGGTGGTCAAGACGAACAACTACCGAAAGCACGTCCTGAAGGATGGCACTCCCGACTTCTGTCGAGCCTGTCGTCATCCCTGTGAGTCACTCAGGCATGTGCTTTCGGGTTGTTCCGTGCTTGCTAATACTGAGTACTTGCACAGACACAACCAAGTGGCCAAGATTCTCCACCAAGAGCTTGCTCTTATGTACGGTCTCCTGGAACAGAGGATGCCGTATTACCAATACTCACCGGTGCCAGTACTCGAACGCGACGGAGTCCGGCTCTACTGGGACCTGCCTATCGCCACAGACAGGACGATACTGGCGAACAAGCCTGATATCGTGGTGATGGACAGGGCACGGTCGAGGGTATTTTTAGTGGACATCACCGTCCCGCATGACGAGAACCTCGTGAAAGCCGAGACTAAGAAAAAACGTAAATATCTGGATCTGGCGCACGAGATTGTCGACATGTGGGGTGTGGGGTCTGCTGAAATAATCCCTATCGTAATATCTGCCAACGGTTTGATCCCGGTTAGCCTCGCTCACCATCTGAGGCAACTGGGGATCCGGGACGGTTCGCTCGCAGCCAGGATGCAGAAGGCGGTGTTACTTGACTCGGCTAGGATTGTCCGCCGGTTTCTCAGCCTACAGCCCTAACCCCCGGCCGTTTGATCTCCCTGCCGGGGCGTATTCCTCCACCCGCTTATATTTATATATGTAAGTATAAGTAAATTTACTATATTATTTATATAAGTAGTTATTATAATATATGTATCTATTATGTATTGGGCGGGCGGAGTGACATTCAGTATAATAATTCAAACTATTGAGTGAAATAAAAAAACATGTCTTTATTTATTTTTGTCGACAGTATAAAATTACATAAATAATTTTAAAAAAGTTTACTAGTAATATTTTACTTTTACAAACGTCATATTATACAGTCGTGTGGCTGATATTACGTCACTTCCGTTATATATTTTTCTTACGGTTTTAGTATCACATTTTTTTTCAGCTCGGTCGCCCAGCGAAATATCAAGCCTGCCTAAGGAACTTCGTTCCAATAATTTAAAAAAAATGTGAGCTGTCAGCGACGGCTAGCAGATGTGAAACATCGAAATTATTTTGTACAAATAATAGGCCTAAAAGTACAGATTATGACAGAAACTAAATATGGCATAATAAAAAAATACAATATAATGAATTTTCTCCAGAAAATGATAGTGTGAAACATCGAAGTTATTTTGTACAAGTAATAGGCATAAAAGTACAGATTATGACAGAAACTAAATATGGCATAATAAAAAAATACAATATTACGAATTTTCTCCAGAAAATGATAGTTTATTTAATAATTTATTTTCTTTATATACAAAAAAAAATTATTCAAAAAGTTCTTTCGCGACAACTTAATTATTATATTATATTATTTATTATCTATTTAAATATTTCTTTATTGTACAATAAATACACTAATACAAGTATGTACAAATGGGGGCTTAACGCTAATGCATTTTCTACCAGCCAACCTTATTATGTGCAAGAAAGTATAGTGTGTAGTTGTACAACAAAACCAACAAAAAAAAACAAATAATATAATATAACATTACATATCATAACATAATACTTATAATATAATATAATAATATAAGATAATACAATAATATATAATAAATAATAATAAAATATATACACAATATGATACTTACAGCAAAATATAACAAAATATAATATAATCAAATATAAAAAGTGATAAAATAATATGACGTTACTCCAGCTCAGTCATTGTGGCCAATATTCTCCTATGTATTTCATCATATAGCGTGGCGATGCGTCGCCACTCCCTGTATCGCCACGCCAACATTCAGGTTTACCCTCGCCTGTAGATATTTCACATTAAAAATAGAATGAGAGATGGCATCGGTTTCAAACTTATAAAACATAATATATTTTAGTCTGTCAAAATGCAACATATAATTTACGCTTTGAAAGTATAATACAATATCCCCAGCGCAGAGGCGTCACCTTTAGATACAAGACTATATATATATAGTCAATATCTATTCATATTCTCTACCGGAACCGTGCTTCCGATAAACATTTCTTAAATAAAAAGTAAAGAAACTACGGAAACTTTTCGATGCTCCAAAATTGATTCTCCATACAGAGGTTGTCTGCTCGCACATCCGCCCCGCTTAGCGCTCACAGTGCGCCGCAAAAAAAACGCTCACCGGCACAATAGTCCGTCTCACATCTGCTATCCGGCGTTTTATAAGCAGATGTTCTTAAAAGACCCAAGAAAAAAAATCAGTACCTGCGTACTTTTGTATTACGTATTGTTGTCCCGTCGTGTACTTATTCGTGATTTTGAGTTGTGTGGAGGGTGACAAAGTCATCGAGCGGGATATTCTCACGCGTCCCATTACCCACCGTACGATTTGTTTTGTACTGTTTACGGAAATGATACTGTCATTACTTATTATAATTTACTTTAGGGTTAATATATACATTAACATACGTTCGCATGTATTTTCATGCCTTATTTTCTCTTGCAAATCAATTAAACAAGTATTTGTACGTATTTTTATTATTATTTAAGCGTTTCGCAAGTTTTACCCCGCATATATTCGATCGACATATATTCGAAGCATAAACACAATAATTATGTTTTGGAATGACACTATCATTATCTATATATTATATTATATACTAGCTGTACGCGCGACTTCGTCCGCGTGGAATTTAACAAAATAATTATTGTTCTGATTGTTGTTAAGTCTAAGTTACTCCTTATTAAATCAGCTATCTGCTAGTGAAAGTCCCGTCATAATCAGTCCAGCCGCTTCAGAGATTAGCCGGAACAAACAAACAGACATTCATACAGACAGACAAAAATTATAAAAAATGAATATGAATTTAGTTAAAAGTGGTTATTTTAATATTACAAAACGACACTCCAATTTTATTTATTTGAATAGATTAGGTTTCTTTATAAGTAAGTAGTCCCTGTGATAATAATTATATCCTTATAAATCCTTTTGTATCAAAACTTTAAAATCTACATATTTACTCTTGGTTATTTAAAAAATGAAGTGTATTCAGTCTCATCACTTCATCATTACTTCAGCCTATCGCAGTCCACTGCTGGACATAGGCCTCCACAAGTTCGCGCACAAAATGGCGTGAACTCATTTGCGTTGCCCATAGTCACCACGCTGGCCAGGCTGGTGGCCAGGCAGGTTGGTGACCGCAGGGCTGGCTTTGTCGCACCGAAGACACTGCTGTCCGTCTTCGGCCTGTGTATTTCAAAGCCAGTAGTTGGATGGTTATCCCGCCATCGGTCAGCTTTTTAAGTTCCAAGGTGGTAGTGGAACTGTGTTATCCCTTAGTCGCCTCTTACGACACCCACAGGAAAAGAGGGGGTGGCTATATTCCTTACTGCCGTAACCACACAGCAATATTCTGTATGTATTCAGACTACAGTATAGATATTATGATTTGAGTTAATAAGTGTTTCATATTCTAACGGTCACTTGTTAATGTGATGCAACTACGTTTTACTTGATTACATATTTTAGAACCTATACTAGCTTCAGAAAAATTATATATCATTTATTTATTGTATTAAAGACGAGGTAATATTTCTAATACTTGTCATCTGTTGCGAAGTGTGGACATCCCACAGCATCGACTTTGAAATTTAAAAAAATCTATAGATTCTCTTCATCTGTTGTTCATCTGTACAATAAGATGTAATTGTGTTGCTGGTCCGTACATCTCGTCTACCTCGGGGCCACAGTCCTGTTATAACGCGGTCTTTGTGACAAGAGCGTCAGCTTGCCTACGAAAGATTTGTGTTCTTCACGACATTATTGCGTGACACAACTGTCGTAAAGAGAAACGTATGTCCTTGAAATGTTTATAAAATTTCAGCGATGTCTAGTCTAGCGCTATAAAACCTTATCGTAACCTGTGTAAACAAGGGTAAGTAGAATGTATCAGACAATCGGATAACCTGAATCGTGGCAGAAGATTAATCAAGGACGCGACGGGTCAAGGGCTTGTGAAATTTCCAAAACAGGTTTATTTAGCGCATTGTCGTAAGATAAGATGACCTACGACAACTTATAAGATTAAATAAACTGTGATCATCGTGGAAATATGTTAAAGATGAGACTGTTTATTGATAGAACTCAAATTATTTTGTCTAAGTTTTCAATGTTAGTTGATTGCACTCAGTCACGAGTTCGTTTTGTCAGATCCATAGATCATACTTGATCTATGGTCAGATCAAACACTTCATTGAAACTTCTCGTCTTGAGTAGTAAGTAGTAACTACAATAAATAATAATAATAATAATAATTTTAACGTTTTTCTAAAGCGTGTATAATGTTACAGTTTTTATTATTTCAATTATTCATTAAATCACAAGTACGTGCCTACTCATTTATTTATTAACACTTTATTGTCCAATACATTAAAGAATTATACAAAAGGCGGGTTTAATGCTAAAAGCATTCTCTACCAGCCAACCTTAGGACGTACAAGAGCAGACGTTTGTAGATTTGCAAAATTGATTAGTAAAATTCACAAAAAGGGAGGAAATATAAGGTAACGTTAGTGGCAATTGTTACATTATATACACGAGCAAATTAATTATTCATATATATACCATACAAATATATACATACATAAACAGATACAAACTTGAATACATACATACACATATACACTCATTGTCAAATAATAATAATTTGCGATAATAAGATTTTGATCATGTTTTATTTTTCATACTTAGTTATTTTTTAAATCAACGGTTCTGATATTAGTTTGCATTTCCTAGTATAAATGCTAAACTTGGAGATATAGAATACCTAGATGTAAATTCAAAGCCATCGAAACCACCGGAGACCACCACTGTGATTTTACACTACAAATGAAATAGAAGTAGTAGCAATGATGTAGTAGAGAAAGTCATCAGGAAAAACTCATTTAATTTAATAATTAATTAATAATAAATTAACATTAAAAGTAATTTAATAATGTAATAATTATATTTTTTTAAATCCGTCCCTAGGTAGACGTTTCATGTACTACTCAAGTATTTAAAAATCGACAAATAAAAAGTCTGTTACGTAATTCGCTCTCGTTTGACAAAGTACCCAGCTTTGAACGGGGACTAAGTGTAATATGTTTTAAATAACCCTTTTATTCGTGTGAACTGTTAATAAATCTGTATGAGGTAAACGGATTTTTATGCCATGTTTTGTAACGGGATACACTTTTACATAAAATAAAATAAAAATATCTCCAGTAGTTATGAAGATAAAGGAATATTTGGTAGGTATTTAATTCATTTTTCCCCTTTTTTGAATTATAAAGGTAAGTAAGGGAAAGAATTCGAAGAAATCCTGCCCGAAAGCAGATTCTATCTCGGGAGATGAAGATAGCACCTAGAACCATGTCACGTATTATAAACGATGACTTAGGACTTGCAGCCTTTAAGAGACGCACTGGTAATTTCTTAACGGATAATTTACAAAAGAATAGGGAAATAAAATCAAAATAACTACTTATGTGGTACGCAAGGGAAGGTCACTGAAAAAAAGGATATCAAAACATGGGTACTAATGTATCAAGATACCATTCCTGATAAGCTAGTTAATCCCCTTAACAACACCATGTCCAATAACTAAAACAGGTCCTTTCAGTGAGACTCGGCGCCGGGTCATAAAGCTCGATCCACCCATTCTTGGTTAGAAACCAACGTTCCCGACTTCACCAGAGCTAAACACTGGCCATCATCTAGTCCCGATCTTAATCCGCTGGATTATGATTCAGGTCAGTTTTAGAGAGTATTGCTTGCTTTAAATGCCGAGATAATTTGTTTTTTGAGTCCCTAAAAATTCATACGATTGGCACTGAAGAATTATCCCATGGAAAGAGTGCGTACTTCTATTGATAACTGGCCTCAACCCTTATTTTAAATTTAACGTTTGTATTTAACTAACACACTGTAATAGTAATAAATGTTACGTGCTATAGAAAAAAATATTTTTTTCCTTGTAACAATATTTAGTGCAATACATCGACTACACTAAAACATAATGTACTTTTAAGATATTTTTTTAAATAAAAAAAAATCTAAGCAACAAAGTTCAAATGACATTTGACATATAAATAAATTAATGCGAAGATACATACGGAAGAAAGTAGAACGTCTTTTCTTTAAAGTCGGCTAAAAATGAATAATAATAATTGGAACGCCCCTGGCCTATATACTCGAATGAACGTAGGTACAATTAACATATGGTTTTATCTCGTTGGTTCAGCTACGTTTTTGCTTACACGGCGAACAACGAAAAGCTACTAGCAATAAGTTAGAAAAATTTCAACATTAACATATTATATGAATTATTATGAACTTTGAACTCTTAGTTACTGATATCCCATATCTAATGGTTATGGATATATAATGGTTTGTTAAGCTGTAAAGCTTTTTATTTGTGTTAAAAGCTAAAAAATTGATTAAAATATACATTTATGAGTTTTACTGACTTCTCTCTCCTCATAACATTTATTGTATTTAAGACTTGAAGTCAAAGACACTGAAACTTTTTAGCTAAAGTAACAATGGACAGACGACATAGCGACAGTACGCAGGGAATTTGATGAACTGATTTTCGTTGGGGTCCCACCGTGCTGGCATAGCGATCAGTACCGGAAAGTGCAGTAGTTGTAGACCCCATTAAGCGAACAAATAACATTAAACAAGTCGGGGAAGTCGCTGGCACTGGCGAGTAGGTTAGCAGCGTGAGAGTTGGAAATTCATGAATGAAGTCATGGCCAAAAGTAATTGATGACCATTGACTAATGACGACTGTATTTACTATAATATAGATTTTAAAACGAATAAAAATCCTATATATATCCTATAATATATGTATTATATTTTTATCACAATTTGTCATAAGTAGGTACTAACATGGCAGAATGATTATAGTAATAGATATACATATATAGAGAATATGTTGTAACAAATTGATCACAAGTACATAATTTTTTTACATTTTTCTTAATATAAAATATTAATTTTCATTTTTTTGTTATCATACAAAAATACTTACCATTAAAGGTATCTTAATATGATTGGCCAGCTCTGCAGTCAATCAAGTTAGAATACGGTCGCTTGGCTCGCTTCCATTTCACAGAACAATACGTTTTTGAACCATGAGTGATATCATGGACACAAACTAGTCTCGCGTGTCGCAAACATTTGAGTGTCAAGTTCTGAGCTCGTATACGACTCAGTGGTCTTTTCAATACTCAATACACTTTACATAACGACAGAAGTGCAACATAGGTACGTACCTACATGCAATAAAAATTTAATCAGTCAATGTAGGTACATGAGAAATATATCACTCAATCAATCACTTCATCCTTTCGCAGTACACTACTGGACATAGGCCTCCACAAGTTCGCGCCAAAAATGGCGTGAACTCATGTGTATTGCCCATAGTCACCACGCTGGACAGAGGGGCTAGTTACCGCAGGGCTGGCTTTGTCCCGTTTTCGGCCTGTGTATTTCAAAGCTAGCAGTTGGATGGTTATCCCATCCAAAGTAGGTAGGTAGGTAGTGGAACTGTGTTATCCCGTAGTCGCCTCTTATAACACCCACGGGAAGAGAGGGATGGCTATATTCCTGACTGCCGTAACCACACAGCACTAATCTATATAATCTATGTAAATAAAAATGAATGTTGCTAAGCGCATAACTCGAGAATGGCTCGACCAATTCGGCTAATTTATTTTTATGTATATTCCTTAAGGCCAACGGAAGGTTTTAATACTAAAAAAATTAAAAAAATTAAAAATATATATATTTTTACTATTAATTTTTGACAGAACGAATTCTGTCAAGGCATAGTATATAGGCTAGTATATAATAAAGCTGAATGATAGAAGTGTGTATGCAAGCAAAAGATGCCTATCACAATAGCTTTTAGAATTTTTGTCTGTCTGTATGTTTGTTTCCGAATCTGGCAAACATCTTATTTAGAATATCTATCAAGTGTTTTATTCACGTAAAACTATATATCTACTGCTTTGATATGAACGATTTTTTTGCATAAAGCTTAACAGTTATATGAAGTATAATATATGTAGTTTCATTTAATGCCTCTGGCTTGTATCCAACCAACCATACGCAGAGCAGTAACAAGATAGTTAATAAAGTAAAACCATTTTTATTTACTTAGATTACATTAATGAAAAAAAAAAAAAAACATTTCATAAACAAACTTTTCTTAAAAAGTGAAACTTATTAAAGTTTCAGCAGATAACATTATAACTGATCTCGTATTATACTCTTCATTAATCACACATCGTCGATATTACTATTTTTAGCTTACAAACTTTTCTTCAATATACTAGGTATAGTAAGTTTAGGTATAGTAATTCCATTTACGTTTCAGTGATGTTTGTTTGTTAAGGATTCCGGTGATGTTTCAGTTACAGCGTATAAGACCAATAAAAAGGTAAGTACATTGCCTTGACCTCGACTTCAGCCGAGTTACAAATGAATACGTAATACCGCTCCGGATCGCGCTCAGCCAATGCTTCAATGGCCTGAAACTTACAACTGCAAACTTTTTTACAAGCGAATCAGATCTTTTAAAAATTGTTTGCTACAAAATTGGTCTCGGTTTCACTGAACGTTTTTATCAATGTCATGCGATTTCCCTGTTTGTGTTGAGTGTAATTTTTTGTGATTCAACAAATGGACATCAACTTTTTAGTAAAAATCAGCAACTCTTGTTAGGTCAAATCTCTCGTTTTGTTCAGGGTCTGTAAACGATTTTATGTTTGCTGTATTATATCAGTCTAAGACTTAGGTTTAAGTCAGTTTTATCTTTGCATTAAAAATATTTAACATCCACTATTAAACGTTTATGTTGTATTAACCACTATTAAATAAAAATTCAAAGTCGGTCTTCGTAGCATCTCTAATAACGTTTTTTATAAAATCACATCTTTGTCAAAGGCGTAGATAAAAGGAAGTGTCAGTAATGATGATGCGCCCGGGTGCTCGTAGTCTACTAATGAGCCTGGTGGAGCAGCTCCTGGCGACAATATACACCATACAATTGTAATCATAAGGTCTGTATTTGAACGGAATTGCGGGTACGTCTCGAGGTAAGGGGTGCACAAACTAACGTTACGCCCAAAATTTTATTTATATGCTACAATTTGTTGGGTTTCGCGGTTTTCCTTGCAATTCCTTATGCTACACCATTTTCAGAAAAAAAAATAGCGCATGCTGTTTATCAAGTTTCATCAGAATCTATTCAATAGTATTAAGAATGAAAGAGTAAGAAGTATCTATATATTCAGTCACAAATATTCATAGCTAAAAGGCTAAAACATTAAAAGATTTTCGTTTATACACACGTATACAAAAAATTATAATGATTCATTCATTCCTTAATATCAGTTGCCAATAATTAACCATTTATTCTACCTTCAAAACAGAAGTAACCAGCCTTCGAACTTAAAATGGAAAATATGTGAATATCTCTATAGATTAATTGATGATAAAGTTTACATATCATTTAAATATATCAATAGTTTTGATACGCAAAAAATAAGGAATCAAGTATTGTAACGAAACAATTATATATCTTGACATAAAATTATGGATACTTGTACAAATATTTCTTTTCGGTTTCGATGTCTGTCTTTGTCGGTTCTCCCCACTGTGCCTCGGAGAGCACGTTAGGCTGCCTGTGCCAGTTATTATCCTAAATACCTGATAGCGATCGTTACTCACAGTAAGGAACATATCCGCCAACCCGCAGTCGAGCAGCGAGGGGATTAAGCTCCAATCCTTCTCCTACATTGACAAAGAGGCCTATACCCAGTGGGATGTTACAGGCTTAATGCGATGTGCTTCAAAAAATTATCACGTAATCCTTTTATTTTTTTTCTTATTAATAAAGTCAACTTAAACTTTAACTGAGGTAGGGCACAGCAGGAATTTCCTGCTCAAAATATGGAGCAGCCCGACTGGGGTAGTACCTCGACCTTACAGAAGATCACAGCAAAATAATACTGTTTTCAAGCAGTATTGTGTTTCTGTTGGTGAGTAAGGTGACCAGAGCTCCTGGGGGATTGGGGATTGGGTCGGCAACGCACTTGCGATGCTTCTGGTGTTGCAGGTATTTATAAGCTACTGTATTCGCTTAACATCAGGTGAGCCGTACGCTTGTTTGCCGACCTAGTGACATAAAAAAAAAACTTTCACTAGTGTCTGATAAATTTCAAGTAGCATTATTTAACATTTTAGGTGTCCGGTCAACAGATAAAAATTACAAATATGATTTTTTTGTTTCATCTCTTCATAAACTTTTAACTTTCTATTTGCTACTAAGTTTCATCATTACAGCCTATACAGTCCACTGCTGGACGTAGGCCTCCACAAATTTACGCCAAAAATAACGTGAACTCATGTGTTGGTGACCGCAGTACTGGCTTTATCGCACCGAAGATGCTGCTGCCCGTCTTCGGCCTGCTACTAAGTTTGCGAGACAAAAATTTATAGTTTTACCATTTCTTGTTAAAGTCTCTGATAACCTGACTTTGCATACGAATTAGATAACTTAAATATACTAGCAACCAATGTGACTTGCCCTAAAAAAGTGAAAATTTAAAATTTATAAACATATTTTAGTCAAAGTTAAAAAATATAGTAATTTTTATTCGATGACCCAACCCTACTTGAAGGTCGACGCGCCAGAACTACATAGGATTTAATAGCCTCTGTAAATGGTTTGCCTTTTGTTTAGTAATTTTTAAACTACTTATAATAATGAAGTTACAAATGTAAGCTAAATATGTGCTAACACTTATCAATGTTCTGGACATAAATTCATTTAATAAATTTGTACAAACATAAGTTAAAAGAGATGTTTTTTGAGAACTTTACAAGTTTAGGTTTCCGTTATATTTTACAAAAAAGGATGATTTTTCCATTTAGTGGTTCTTCCTTTTGTCACTTAATTAACCTGATAACTATCGATATAGATAAATAACTCAATCGATACGATACTGATTTATTGGTAAGCCGACTTAAAAGTTGCACCTTTCTTTGTTTTTTACCTGACTTCTGAATAGGAGTAATTTTTTTCGAGCTTATGTATGGATAATATATATTCGTAAATATAATTTACTTAGTATTAAGTTATAGTAACATTAATATTAAGTAAATTAGAGATCGTCTAGTAGGCTAAATAAATTAGGTTTGGACTAATTATAATAGAGCAAGGTATACAGATATTTTAAACATAAATGTATGTATTATTTATTTTTGTGTTTACCTACATATTAAGGAACTCTAAACATTTAATATCATATCAAAATATTAAAAAATGTTTATAAATTAATGTGTATATTATATGGGTTTACAAATCATCGATTTTATCTACAATTTCTTATAACATTTTAACTTGTTGATTTTTTTAGTATCAGATCCAAAACCTTGATGTTATTTTGCTATTAACTTGAGCTTATAGCGTAAAAAAACGTATTTCGCTTGATATTAAATGCCAGATTTGTATAAAAACCTGCAGAAATCTATCACTCCATCATTAGCTACGGCGATGGTGTTGAACGTGGCTGCTTTTTCTACTCTTTAGCGTTATTGTAAGAAATCCATTATTATAATTAATTATTGCATCGCACCGCGAGAAGATATCGGTTAGAGTAATATTTTCGCTTTACAAAAGAGAAGTATTTTAATTTATTAAGTGCTGGCTTTTTTTTATTATTAGATAAATATTTTATAATATTTACCTAAGAAATACATAGAAATACACAATAGGCTGCATTATTTTCTGTATATGCACATCGATTACTTAATAATATTAAAATAACGTGTCAGTGTTTATGATCGTAGTCCCCCGAAAGATCCTCGAAGTCACTCGATCGATTTTTGTGAAGGTTTTTGTGTATAATTATAGTAGGATAATGTACAATATATTTTATACTGCTAGGTGATTACGACATCTCTTTGCAGAATTTTCTTTTCTATTAAAATTTCTCGCGTTTCACATTTCACAAGACAGGACTGTCAGTCGGGTTGGCTAGGGAAAGAAAAATATTCAACTCACACTATTATATACATACAGGGCGTTCGTCTCTTAACTACATTCCTTCAAATGGGCGGTTCTGTAGGTGCTATAAATCACGATCTACGTGAAAAAAAACTCTCAACGTACTTCTGCATAGCCATCCAATACTATTTATCTTTTACTTGAAACGTGATCTATTACATCTACAGAACCCCCCATTTCAAGAAATGCAGTTAAGAGTCGAACATTCTGTTACCTAGCCATAAATAATGCATATCAACCTTTGGTAAGAGACAATCGGCTAGTTTCGACTTCGTAGCGCGCTATAGTCAAAGATCCCCAGATCCCAGACCTCTCTTATTTTCTGATTGATTAAATCTATACAATATAAATTTGCTACAATATTTTGTACGTATTATAAAATATAATCTTATTACTGAATTACTAGTTTTACTGAGGTAAGGCACAGCAGAGAATATAATGTTCAAAATCTGGAGCAGTACGACTGAGAAGTACTTCGACGTTACAGAAGATCACAGCTAAATAATACTGCTTTCAAGCAGTATTGTGTTCCTTTTGTGATTAAGGTGACCAGAGCTCCTGAAGGATGGGGGGTAGAGTTGGCAACACACTTACGATGCTTCTGGTGTTGCAGGTGTCTATAGGCTACACAGTAATCACTTACCGTCAGGTTAACCGTACACCCCTTTCGATCTTTATTATATATATATATATATAAAGTGTCTGGCAATAAATACTGTCGACAGAAGGTGTCACTTAAACGTACATACAGCAGGTAATATAATACTTTTATTATATACACTAATATTACTTTATTGTATATATTTTGTCATTCAAAAAATATGGTACGATCTGGTCTGGGATCTTACAGTATTAGATTTGTCACAGGTATTGTGCGTCAGAGACAACGCTCTACGTAGTAGAAGTTAGCCGATTGTCTCGTTCCAAATGTTGATGTGCATTATTTATTGCCGTATACTGTACATTGTGACATTTTTATACAAAGCCGAAATTAATGATAAATGAAAAAATATACAGTCTTGCCCTAAATATTGTTACAAAGAAAAAAAACATTGTTTGTATTGCACGTAACATTTATTACTATTATTTTGTGTTAGTTTAATAAATTAATATAAAACAATTAAAAATATATAAAGCTTATTTGAAGTGGTCTCTACTGGCTACGACATAGTCCTATAAATGTTGAGGCCAGTTATCAATAGAAGCACGCAATCTTTACATGGGATAATTCTTCAGTGCCAATCGTATGGATTGTTTTGGGGACCCAACAAACAAATTAGCACGGCATTTAAAGCAAGCGATACTCTCTAAAACTGACCATGAATCATAATCCAGCGGATTAAGATCGGGACTAGATGAGGGCCTGTCTTCAGTTCTGATGAAGTCCACACACACACATACACACAAACGCGCGCGCGTGCGCGCGCACGCACACACTTCAGCCTATCGCTGTCCACTGCTGGACATAGGCCTCCACAAATTCGCGCCAAAAATGGTGTGAACTCTTGTGTGTTGCTCATAGTCACCACGCTGGGCAGGCGGGTTGGTGACCGCAGGGCTGGCTTCGTCGCACCGAAGACACTGGCTGCCCGTTTTCTGTCTATGTATTTCAAAGCCAGCAGCTGGATGGCTATCCCGCCATCGGTCGGCTTTTTAAGTTTCAAGGTGGTATTGGAACTGTGTTATCCCATAGTCGCCTTTTACGACATCTACGGGAAGAGTGGAATTAGCTATATTCTTTACTGCCGTAACCACACAGCAGATGCTGAAGCTGACGAAGCAGCTGATGAAGTAGCTGAGTAACACTCTAATTGAGGTTGGTGGCGTTGTTAAGGGGCTTAACTGTATCTTGATACACTTGGGCCGATGATTTGATACGTTTTTCACAAAAATATAGCTCAGACACTCCTTCATAGTAAACACCCTTCCAAACCATTGTTGAAGTCGAATAATACCACGTCGTTCACGTTCTGTTGAGTACGACGTGGGCATTATTCGACTTCAACATTTCGCCTTTTTCGTTCGGACACTACACGGACGGCCAGATCTTTTTTTGTCACAATCAGAGGAGGTTTCATTGTGCCTATCATTAGCCCGGTACACAAACATTTGACTATAGTCGTCACAAAATAAGAGGCCATTTGGACATTTGACAAATAAACATTTTTGAATATCATATCAAAAATTGTCTCCGACTGACCGTGGTGGCGCTCTAGCCAATAAAGCTATGGAACGATGTACCCGCTAGATCGAAATCTTTTGATATGACGATTTTATTTTCGGTTTAAGCGAACCGTGGCGCCGTCTATAGTGAGTTCTTTACAGAAACCCGTAACTATTCAAAGTTTCATATTACAATTAAAATCTTTGACAATTTTTGATATGATATTCAAAAATGTTTAGAATTCCTAATGTGTGGGTAACACAAAAATAAAAATCGTACATATTTAATAAATACCCTAAAACGTAACTTAGTACGAAACTGTAAGAAACAATAAAATAACATAAAGTGTTTTTAGAACATACGTAAGTTTTTTTGGGGCGTTAAATAATATGATAGAACATATTGGGAGTATTCTTTTCGCGCTTACTTTATAGTAACATGCAATTTCTGATTATTACGAAACGTCTAAAAAACAGTTACGTTCTCTTTTTTTTTTAAACACTAGTGCTGTAGCGAATTAATTACTGAATTCCACCAGCTTCGCTAGATTTTAATCGTAATTAAATATTGTGTCGTGATCTTTACTGAAAAATGAGCTTGGCGCTCAAAGTCGTCAATAAGGTTTTGATTTTGCTAATAAACCGCAACAAAATCCGAAAAAATTGTTTCGTTATAATGATTAAAATTCGTGTAAACAATAGAAAACAATATAAAATAAAGACAAATTGTCCTTTTCTACCATTGTATTATTTTAAATTACCTACAATATGAAAGTTTAAGTTAAATTTCTGATCAAAATTTTAATCAAATGCAGTTTACGTTACATATTTAAATCGATCAAATACTACGAGTAATACAAACTTGAATCGATTTATCGTGAGAATCGAATACCGATTTGTATGGTTACTTCGCTATTTACGTCCCGATGACATAAAATGTCCAAACGGGCCTATTATTTTGTCACAACTATAATAGGTATCAAGTGTATGGAGTTTTAAAAATTGTTTTTGATTCCAAACCTACTTTTTGTAATGAAATCACAGCGTTTCGGTTCTCTTTATCACCCCACTCCATTTTAATATCACAATTTATTTATAATGTATTAGCGTACAAATGAGAAAAAACAATGAACAATCATATAAAATGACAGATTCCAAATTCAAATATAATATTTTGTTTATTTTTATTTGTAACAGTATTTATAGACAGAATATGTTTAACTATAGGTTTATGGTATTGGTGCTATGTACAACCTTGAATATCCTTACCTGGAGGTAGTGGCGATTTTATTTATTTATTTCCTACAAAAATCGACAGCCACTAAGTTTTTGAATTGATACAAATTAACGAAACAGATCCAATTTTGGATGTTACATTTAAATCAGACTATTTAGGTAAAGTAAAAATTAATATAGAATCAACAAAGCAAAAATTAAAAAGTGTGTGTGTGTGTGTGTGTGTGTGTGTGTGTGTGTGTGTGTGTGTGTGTGTGTGTGTGTGTGTGTGTGTGTGTGTGTGTGTGTACTTATGTACGCACGTAAGAAGTTACACTAAATTGGCTAGCTAACTTCACTTTGCTAACTTCTTCGTTGACTAGATAACTTCAGGGTATCGGTTTTTTTCGTGACGGTATGCGCGCGCACCATAAAAATTTACTGTCATAATTTTTCCCTAACGCGCCAAAAAAAAGTTAAGCGGTAAAATACACTTAAAATAACGACTTTTATGAAGTTCAATTCACGTCACAAAAGAATGCAAGCGATGACGAATCTGTATACCGAATGTTTCATATGTAGGTACTTAGGTTATATAGCTAATCGAGGGTATTAACTAGGGTGTGTCTATTCACTGTCCTAAATGAAATATATCATATTTCACTTTAATTTATTACTTTTGTGCATAGTGAAAAATGAACCGAGAGAAGTATTGGTTAGAGCATGTGAATTTTAAACAAAGAGTTTCGGATTCAAATTCGGGCTATGATTGTATATTTCGCTAAATCTTTTGCGAGACTTGTGAGAAATGTCTGGTGGATTTACGAGTATATTAGGAAGAAAATTTTAAAATTGATTACGATGCAGTGCGTTTTAAGATTGAAATTTTCAAAGAACAAAACAAGTAAAGTTACTTCTATGAAATATACATGTTCGTATCTATACATATAAATAAAATTGGAGTGTCTGTTTGTAATACTAAAATAACTACATGTACATATATCAAAATAACATTTTTTACAATTTTTCTCTGTTTGTCTGTCTGTTTGTTCCGGCTCATCTCTGAAAAGTCTGGACCGATTTTGACTGGACTTTCACTGGCAGGTAGCTGATGTAATAAGAACTGAACAATAACTTTTTGCTAAATTCCACGCGGACGAAGTCGCGCGCACAGCTAGTATCAACTAAAATTCATTAAATTCACTTTTGACAAAGCATAGGTATGTACTTTATTCCGAATACAGCAGACGAGTCTAGCGCGAGACACTAGAAAGTTTAGGTTATTTTACAGTCCTTAACAAAGGGACACGCGAATATTCTAGCAAGCTTTATAACTTTTGCAATATAAGAAGAAGTACAATATTTGTACGTGAAGAACAGACGTAACATGTCTATACATAATTACAGCCGTTATGCTTTAATAGCTAGTGTGTCACTTTTGTAATAGTATATTAAAAGTATCGGAATCTCAAAATAAATACCCATTTTAAATATAAATCATAGTGCTGTAAACTTATTTATCTTTTAAATATTTATGATACATCCGTTTAAATATCTGGTGATAATGCAAACTTCAAAAACTACAAATAAACACTATGTACCTAATAAAATATTAATAATTGTGTTTGCAGGCAAACGAAGAATAACCGACTTAAGTTATATCGACAAATAATACAACGTAGGTAGACGAAAAAATAGTCAAGTAAATACGCATTATCAAAGATTACTCCAAAAGTTGTAATCAGATCTCGATAAAATTTAAATGTTACCACATGATAAACATCAGCTTTCGATTAAATTAAAAATCATCAAAATCGATACACCCAGTAAAAAGTTATGCTGATTTTTGAGAGTTTCCTTCAATTTCTCTGTGATTCCATCATTAGATCCTGGTTTCCTTATCATGGTAATAAACTAGTGATATCACCTTTCCAACAAAAAAAGAATTATCAAAATCGGTTCATAAACGACGGAGTTATCCCCGAACATACATAAAAGAAAACAAAAAAATATATACGGTCGAATTGAGTAACCTCCTCCTTTTTTGAAGTTGGTTAAAAAAATTACCACGTGTTTTCGTAGTGCTCACGGGGTCTGATTGTATAGCTAATAGACGTGGCGTCGATTCCCGCTTACGATAAATCGTTATTTTAACCACACAGATTTAAATCTAGAGCAAATCTAAGAAGGTTGAAATAAAACCCAGTTGCCTTACTTTCGAATTGATGGATAATTATTCTAGACAAAATAAACATGATGTAACCTCTTACATGTTTTCAATATTTTCGACTTCATTAAAAAAAAATAAACATTCAGGTCACGTTTTTCATGTTATTATTAATTATATATGTAGTTTTGATATAACTCACAGTAGTCGTCGAAGCGACGTGGGTGGTAACTTGGTAACCCAGAAAATTATCTATATTAAATTTCGCTTATAAAATCTTGTTGACAGGAACTAAGAAACTGTTGACTATTAACTGTTTTTACGTGGGTATGTTGTTTGCTTGAAAACATTCACATCAACGTGATGAAGATTTTTGAAGAATGTTCGTGAAGGTTAATTTGATAGAAAATTTAATTTTTGCTCTCAATTGAAGATTATTATTGTAAGTAAACTCTAAAATTATAACTATAAAAACCCATCCACAGTTACGTATAATATAATTTGTAACTCTAAAATTATAACTATAAAAACCCAATCCACAGTTACGTATAATATAATTTGTAAGGTATTATAAGACTCATTATAATTTAAAGAAAACGGAATTTAACACTTTAGACCAAA
This sequence comes from Melitaea cinxia, assembly GCF_905220565.1. Lineage (NCBI taxonomy): Eukaryota > Metazoa > Arthropoda > Insecta > Lepidoptera > Nymphalidae > Melitaea > Melitaea cinxia. The sequence continues at coordinate 4,337,413 of NC_059406.1, forward strand.
TAATTGTGTTTGCAGGCAAACGAAGAAAAACCGACTTCAATTATATCGACAAATAATACAACGTAGGTAGACAAAAAAAATGTCAATACGCATTATCAAAGATTACTCCAAAAGTTGTAATCAGATCTCGATGAAATTTAAATATGACCACATGATAAACATCGTCTTTCGATTAAATTAAAAATCATCAAAATCGGTACACCCAGTAAAAAGTTATGCGGATTTTCGAGAGTTTCCCTCGATTTCTCTAGGATCCCATCATCAGATCCTGGTTTCCTTATCATGGTGCCAAACTAGGGATATCTCTTTTCCAACAAAAAAAGAATTATCGAAATCGGTCCATAAACGACGGAGTTATCCCCGAACATACATAAAAAAAACATATATGCGGTCGAATTGAGTAACCTCCTCCTTTTTTTTAAGTCGGTTAAAAATTACTTCATCACGATTTCAATTTTATTAAGGTTTATAATTATAATTCTTAGATTTTTACATCTTCTAGTTTACTTACATCTTCTTAGATTTTCTTACAGAAAGCCGAAAGATACATATAGACAAAAATTCTAAGAATAATACCTTTTCGCTTTTATTGTTCCCAATATGATCCCTACCATTGTCTATTTTTTCTAAATACTTGTCAGGTACATCGGCCGTTTACAATTATTGTGTTAGGTGCATAGACAATACTTTACTTAGAAGTTTACTTTTATTATTATTCTCAAATACTTTATACCTGACTGCCAATAGAAATACAGTTATGCTTAACGAACATTTATATTTCGATGTGACATCCATAAAGTAGGAAATAAGTTTTTTAATAAAAAAATTGTGACGTTACAACCATATTAAACCATAATAAATATTCTACAATTTAAAATATACATGTTGATTATTAATACTAAGTTGATATTTTTGCGTTAACTTCAGCCTATCGCAGTCCAATGCTAGATATAGGACTCCACAAGTTCGCGCCAAAAACGGCGTGAACTCGTGTGCGTTATCCATAGTCCCCACGCTGGGTAGGCTGGTTGGTGACCGCAGCGCTTTGTCGCATCGAAGACGCTGCTGTTTTTGCGTACAAGGCATCATTTGTAAAGGAATGTATGAAAGTAATAATTAATCTCAACATTATATAATTGTAAACATACACATGCTAAACACACGCTGTCTCTGTGCCCAACAAGGTAGACAACTTAATGCCCTAGCTAACAGTACATTAGATATATTTATTACTTTTTTTTTATAAGTATGTGTACACAGTGTATAAATATTTTAATACACCGAGACTCAGGGCAGGAATCGATACGACAACCCTAGAATAGAACGCTGTTGCCCGTCTTCGGTCTGTGTATTTCAAAGTCAGCAGTTTGATGGTTATCCCGCCATCGGTAGGTTTATGTTCCAAGGTGGTAAGTGAAACTGTGATATCACTTAGTCGTCTCTTACGACACATCTTTTTATAAGTATTTAAATATGTCAATATACAAGGCCTACATATATCTTATTGAAGTTACTATTGTTTTTTATATGTAAGTATATCTCAGCGTCTTCGGTAAGACCAAGCTAGCCATGCGATCACCAACCCGCCTGCCCAGCGTGGTGACTTTGAGCAACACACATGAGTTCACGCCATTTTTGGCGCGAACTTTGAAGGCCTATGTCCAGCAGTGGACTGCAATAGGTTGAAGTGAAGATACTTATATCTCAAGTTTTTCGAATAAATGTAATAAAGTCTATTTAACACTTAAGCTGGCAAAAAATTTAAACTTGTTCACATTTTAATTATTTCAGTGCATATTATTGATGAATGTAACTATTTTAGAAAGTATGTAAAAAAACAATAAACCTTACATACAGTTATATACTAATTGAACATCTCAGTGTAAATAAATGTAAAATTTAACTAGTAATTATTTACTCGTATTTTAATCAGAAGGTGCACGAGTAATTATACTAATTATTGCCGTTATATTCTTTAGTCACTTAATGACAGTTGGAAGTTAACATATATATTAATCTAATTGTCTGATAATCACTTAACCAGTATTGTTATCAGTTAAAAAGTGTAGTACACGACCACGCAATATAATTACGAGCAGGTGTCAAACGTGATCCGTCTCGCGTTGTCGTCGGTGGCGGCAGGGCGGGCGGAAGCTGCGTCGCATCCCGCCCGGTGCAGCGCCACCCGCGCCCCCGCCCGCCCGGCTACACTCCCTGCCCCCCGCGTCCCGCGCGCACCACCACCCGCCACCCCGCCGCGCCCCGCGCTAGCAAGGCGCGTGCGCCCGCCGGCCGGCGACTCAGTTCACCGCCGCGCCGCGACTTTGACACACGTGCGTTCCGTTACACGATCCGACGCGGCGCTCAAAACGATCGAACGCGCTACACCAATTTTTGACCAGTGACTCGAGAGGGAAACCTCTCTTAGACTGACAAGATTGCGTCCCAAGTGGAAATGCCGACGAGCCTATTCGGGGAGCTAAGCGGAGGAGGCCTGATGGAGGACCAGCGCGCCTTACAGCTCGCCTTCGAGCTGAGCATGTTAAACTTCGACAACAACCTCCCGACTACGAATCTGTCGAGTCCTCTCGGTTTCGCGCCACCACCCGACGACCGTGCGAAGAAATCTCAAAACATGACCGAGTGCGTACCCGTGCCGTCCTCGGAGCACGTCGCGGAGATCGTCGGAAGACAAGGTAGGAGTCTTCTCGTTGAGGTTAAGTCGTGCCGGATTTTTGCGACCTGCGCCACCCTTACATAAGGGCGCACGTGCCGCGCCGGTTCGCTTTTAGGTTATGTTCGATTACCGCAAGCGGCTGACGAGACTCCAGCGTCGCTTACACCTCCCCCGCCTGCTGTTTTTGTTTACCTGCAAAAGAACCGTAACAGCGTGTCGTTACCTCGCGCTGTGTATTTCGTAGCCGTTTCGACTTGATCGTAGATCGTAGCTTCGTCGACGTAGGCGAACGTAAACAGAAATCAAATGGACCGTGTATAATGTATAAATAATTGTTTGTGAAATTTCCCATGATGTAGTCGCTCGAAGTAATTTCTCGCCCGTAGTGTGGTTAATGCTTGCGCGGCCCGTTTAAAAACGATCTAATTAAAAGATGCGTCGAACAAAAAATGGTACCCTAAAGGTCGGTAGTAAGGTTTTTCTCGAGTGTAAAAAATTCCGACAAAGGTTCGACGCCGTCTTATCTGGGACTAATTTTTGAAATGTGCACCGGATTTGCGAAAAAAAACTAATTACCGTGCGGGGTCCTTTTGTGAGAGTTAGTTTAAGAAATTTTAATGGAATATTTTAAAGAGGTTTTCATTTATATCTACCCTCGAACAGAAAGAACCCATGTCAATTTTTTTCATCGAATGTTAGTCGTAATAATAGTTTAAGTACGCAGGTAGTTTAAGAAACCATTTTTTATCGTTAAAAGATAGATAATTGTGCATATAAAATATATTTTAATTTTTTTTGAATATATTTAACATTAATTCTCCCACGGTAAGGCACATTACATAACTTCTTAATACTCCCTGTTTTTTTAAATATTCAATATCGTATACGTATTCAACCGAAATTCTATGTTTATAATAATACCAAAAAACGCGATACATAGTCGTTTATGGGCAATTAACGAATTAAGCAAAACGTGATACATTTACATTAATTGATTCGGCATATCTAGTAGTACACTCCGCTCGGTCTTCCAGCTTGAAGCTATTTAACACGGATTACGACGCCTCCGGAACCGCGTGCTTTTGAAGGACAAAGTTAATAGACTAGCGAAATCTTAACTAAAGTTCGTTGTACCGATAAATACTCAACGGATTGTAATTATTGTTATACAAAATATAACTCGTGTCATTTTGTCACGCACGTGAATACAATTTATATAATTGTGTTTGCTCGTAAGCGATCAAAACCGACTTCAATTACATCGACAAGTAATAAAAAGTAGGTAGAAGAAAAAATAGTCAAATAAGTACGCGTTAACAAAGATACTCAAAACGTAGTTATCAAATCTCGATCAAATATGAATATGACCACAAGACACGCATGAGCTTCCAATTGAAATAAGAATCATCAAAATCGGTACTGCCAGTAAAAAGTTATGAAGTATAATACAACGCAGGTCAACGAAAAAATAGTCAAGAAAAATACGCATTAATAGATTAAGCTCGAAAAGTAATTGTCAGATCTCAATTAAATTAAATTAGGACCACGTGACAAGCACCAACTTTCGTTTAATAAATAAATCCTCGAAATCGGTCCACCCAATAAAAAGGTCTGATGTAACATACATAAAAATTACAGTCGAATTGAGAACATCATCCTTTTTTGGAAGTCTGCTAAAAATTATACACACATTGTTCCATCAAAATCGTCACAAGCTTTATAAAATATTTTTAATGAATCTTTATCTAAGAACATATTCTTAGTTGTTCCGATAAAACATTAGTATAATTACAACTTAATGCTATGATGTAAGTAACATATCGATATAAATAGTTTACGGTTATAAAGTATTTACGTTTATAAAAGTTTTATAAGAAAACTTTATTAGTTTTAGAGTAACGGGCTATTAAAATTTAATATATTTAAATATCATTAAGATAACGTTGCATTATTTTTTATTTACTTCATATTTTAACAACGTCCCGGTCTCGCCGTCCCGAGCGAGCGTCTAGTACGTAGGGATACGTCCCGCGCTTTTTAATGAGACGCTCGCGATATAGAAATTGCATTCCGGTGATTGCCCCGAGTCCCGAGTTCCCGTCTCGTGATGTATGCACGCCACCTAAACACAACACGCCTCAGTACTACTCTAGCGAATTAAGTAGACACTTTTTATTTAAAAACTTTCTTTTTTGTATGGCTACAATTTAAGATTGGATCCAGGTTTAGCGTCGGGGGGGGGGGGGGGGTAAAATAGTCGTGGTCAAGTCACAAAAAGGTATAATTTAATCGTGATAATAATAAATACACGTAAAAAGTGGGTATTTTATTAATGTATGTAAGTACTGTACATAAAATTATTTATGTTTGTCAATTTTAATTAGTTGACCACCTAGGTCTTGGACCCAGCCCAAGGGGAGGTTATAAACCCCCCCCCCCCCCGTGAGACCCCCCCTGGATCCGCCCTTGCTACAATTCGTTTTGCCGACTTCTTCTGTTTGAAGCGAAAGATGGATGACTTCGTTGAATGTAAATTTATTTGCTTAAAGTGGTTTGTTGTATTTTGACATTTTTTTTTTTACTTTTGATAATAATAATTTTGAATGACACACTAAATTGAAATTAACGGAATATTAATTAATTATTTTACTAACATTTTTGTATATTTTATAGAATTTTATTTAAATTAAAATAATGATTATTAATAAGTTTATGAGTAGGGGGTATGGGGTCATCCATTATTCGTGTGAGGCTCGACGGGTTGATCACGAAATATCACGAGAGGGATGAGGGGGGGGGGGGGGGGGAATATTGAAAAACGTAATTTTTCCTTGGACGCGTGATTCTTAAACCAAAAATCGACCAGCAAACACCCTGCAAGCTTGATGCCTGCCTAGAATTTTGTATCAGGATGCTTAATTTTTCAAAATTTAATTACATTATACCCACATTAAAAGTTATTATTTATTATTATTCTATATCGTATTTATCGTTATTTAAAGATAATATTATAAAAATTTCATTCTTTCATTTCAAAATTTCAGTTTTCAACACACCAAATTCACGTGATTTTTCGGTGTATATCAAATTTTAACAGGGGGTTAGAGGGGCTATTAAGTTTCTATAACATAATGTCGACTCTTAATAATGCTTGGGTAAACTCACAATAACCAACAAAACAATATAAAAACACTGAACATAAGAAATTGAATATTAAAACTTTTTACAAAAAATAACTAACGTTCAGACGGCGTAACAGAAAGCTGGAAACCTTTCCCAAGAACAATAATACAAAATTATAGTCAACGTATACGTATGTAGTATGTACGTTGCATTTCCAGCCGACTCGTAAAAGCAAAACAAAAAAACGGCCCGGCCGCGACACTTGCAACCTTGTCTAACTCGACTACCAACCGCTTCATTTCACTGTAGACCGTAACGCCAACGGCCCTTTATTGCGACAAGGTGCCATCTGCGATACATTTCGTATTGTAATGTAGGTTATATCGCTATATTTAGGTCGTTTCGTCCGAAGCGGTCTGTTTGTATGTTTTTGTACTGTGGTGCTTCGATAGCTCACTTTTTCTTTGTTCTTCTGTATTTCTATACAAAAAGTTTCTTGCTACGTATTTATCAGGCTGAAGGTATCGAGCGATGTGAAAAAATTAAAAATATCTTATTTCTTTACGGTGTACAATTTTAAAAGGTCGGAAGAGCGTCTTTAGAATTGATTCGTTTCTCCGTGGACCTTCCCCGGGCAAAAGCACAATGGCAGAATGGTAGAAATTCAATACGCACTTCGAAACACACAAGTGCTTTCGCGTTGAAGTTTTTATTTATCACAAAGGAGGTACGTTCCTTCGTACCTGAGATTTTTTGCAAACATTTTAATTTGTTTGCTTTGAAGCAAGCTTAAATAGTCATTGTTATTTAATAAAAAGTCACCCACACTGAATTTTATAGCTAATACTTCAGTTATAACTAACAAAATACCCATAAATATGTAAATTTTTCATATTGTTTGTTCTAAGGTAATCTGAGTATTATTAAGTAGATATTATAAGATCGGACAAAGTACTGATAACTATTACAGATAAATCACATACATTTGCAGATAATCTTCTTCGTCTTTTGTAGTTTAACAGAATTTAATACGTATTGTATTGAACCAATTTTAATATTCTTCTCAAAACCTAATTACGACCTTAAAACCGTCGCCAAAATATGACATGAATGTAAATGAAGTAATCATTGCAATCCCACTTTCGAATGAGCGCTGCCAATATGGACCTTATAGTGCTTAAAATAAAAAAGTCTAGTAACATAATATGTCTGTTTATATCAATGACATGTGTTTGAGACAACGCAATATACCAAAAGGAGGTTGTTTAAAATTCTCGCGTTTACGCTCGGACACGCCGTGACGTCACGTCCGGTCGCCGACTACCCGCAGCGGGTCTTGACTATCGATATTGTCGATTGTCGATGTACGATTATTTCGATGTCGATCGAACCTCCTGTCGGCGCGTTTGTTGTTTTGATTTGTAGTGGCGCGTCGTACAATGTTTGCATCTTGTGAATTCGGTGTTTCGCAAGGTAAACGATGCCGTTAAAGACATGTCATTTGAAGCTTTTTTTGTACATGATCATAGAGTACCCGTTTTGAATTAATTACTAGGACTCGTTCCGAATTCAAACGATGTTGTCGAGCATAGCACCGTTCCCAATCTGCGGCGTGTCGGTGTAATTCATCCCCGTCCGTCACGATCCGGTTTTAGTGACGAGTCGCTAGGACCGGTTCCACATCAATGACTGCCAACCCCTCTTTCGGCCTCTGTTTACTTCACGTCTTTATAGTCATGTTTTTAATGTAAAATAACTCTCGATTTTGACGTTACCCGTCCGTTTAGTAGTTGTTGATTGTTATATAGTACGAGTCAAATCGTGCCTGGGAAAAGGTACAATGTCAACGTGGGTTATTACTTTTTTATGTGATTATAAACCTTAAACGCAGCGTACTAAAACAACTATGCGTCTAGTTTTAATAGAAAATAATATGGATGAGACGCACATTCTTTTATCATAAAATAACAACGATAAGACAGAAACGAAAGAGAAAACCATCTAGTAAATCACACGTGTGAGTAGCTTATACTAAGATCGCAACAATGGCTAGGTGGTGAAAGGAAATCGACGAGATTCGCAATGTACTCGGCGTGCGTTCCGGTCGACGCCACCACAGTCAGGGTCAAGGCTTAGGCTCCTGCTCACTTCTGCACGCCTAGTACATGCGAGGAACGCCCGTCTCGTACTCTTCATAACAAAAGGAAATGGATCGATTAAAGCGAATTTTGACATCAATGATTCATTTTTGAACAGAACCTGTTCAAAAATTATGTTCTTTCTTTATATAACAGTCGTTGTTTTGTTGTTTACAATATTTATTCATTTTAGTTCATTTAAAACTCATAAACGTCTGATCAGGAGGGTCGTTATAATTATGACTTGTTAACTGACTTGCTGCTTTTACTTTAACAAGATTACACAAATCTCTATCCGTTGACAATTTTTGAATGAAACTTCTTCGACTTTAAAAAAATATAAGAGCATCTGTCGCGGCCGGATTCATCCCAAAATTCCACAACCCCGTTTTTTGTATAACTTGACAGATGCATTCTGGAACGCCACTAACCGCATCTTGCATCCTTATCACGCTTTCGAAAATTAGATCTACGGATGTGTATCAACGCTGATGATTTTAAGATACATTTTAAGGTACACCAATTTGACTGTCTCTTTCTCTCATGGGTTACCAGTGCGATGGCGCCAAGCCACCGCTTCGAGAACACAGTCGAACTAACTCGCTTCTGTTAGTTTAGTATGTCTACCTATGTATGAGAATTTTACCCTATTATTAATACAATTCGGTATTAGGTTAGTCTAACCTTTAGATGCATACTTAAAATTTACACATGATATACTTAATTGCTTCGCTATGGCCACTGTATAAACTAATATAACATATAATATACACCCCATAAAATAATATTTTTTAGGATTAATGGTTTCTGTATATTGTACGATACGACAATAACCATTTGCAAGCAAGTATGAGTCGGATTTTTTTTGTTTTGTTTTTTGTATCAAATTTTGAAATAAACAGTACAACTTAGCATTTTATGATAGTAGATAAATTATAACAGGTCATCACATCGTGATACAAAGGAACATTGTGACGTCACCGTGCGCCGGCACCCCCACGTCTGCGAAACTTAGGGACCCTAATGAATGACTTCCTAATTGCCGCGGCAGCACGAATAAACCCGTAATCCGGCGCGAAACCGCGCTCCTCCGTTTAATTGTGGACCTTGAGCCCTTTTGTCTCTGAGTTTGAAATTGAATGTCGGACGTCTCGCGACGTGTACTTGTGGACGCGAACGATTATTTATGGTACAGTTATTGAGTCTTAAAAGTCGATATGTGGCGATATGGAAAAGAGTCTTATGCGACTCAGAATTGGAACTAATGTTGAGCGTCAGGCGCTAAATCGAGTGACATTTTATGCGATAGCACGAGCCGTCGTGTTGTAGGGCGACAAGTCGATACGCTTCCCGCACTAATGTTGACAACAATCCATCTCGAAGTGTCAGGCGGCGCCGCGAATTAGACTCATTCCCATTTCGATTTACTCTTCATCCACGGATCGTAAGAAGCGTCCATCCCACAGGCTACTTCCATTATTGTACTTCTATATGATGCCATTTTCTGAGAGAACTATGCGAGAGCAATTTATGTTCGAGATTAATTTATTTGTCGCGGACTACATTATTGTATGAAAAAAATACTCGTTCATCTTTCTTGTAAAGGTTTAATGACAGGATACGATGTTAATGCCTTCTTGTCGTAGGCGCAGATGTGCGAAACGTAGTCGTAAGAATGCGACCGATCTAGCTGACGAATAGTAGAGGCAACATGTGTGAGTGATGGGAGTTCAGAACTCGAAACCCAAGACGTTAATTGACATTAAACAAAAGTATACGTGAAACCAGTTCAATACTACCCATATCTTTAGTTATCTGACTGCTTATTACGTAGGTATAAGAGATCTAAATAATATACGATCCTTGGACACTTAATCCACCACCATTATGAGCATTAGTCAGTAAATTTTATTTGTAAGTCAAAATGCTAGAGATAAGAACAAAAAAACGTATGCTAATAGTTTCAAGTTCTGAATATACACAAGCACGTGACTTTGTCAGTTGTAAAATATACGTTAAGATACAAGAACATGGGTGTAGATGTTTATGAGGTATGCTGATTCACGCTTATCACGAAGCTAAGGTTAACATCTGCCTATAACCGTCAAGTGCTTCGCGTTTCCACCGTTTCTTCGACCGTTTCTCACACCTGCCACCGTTCCGACCATATCTCCAGTTATCGGTTATACACGACTGTCGACTCGGTATATGGTACATTTTTCCAATATGTATAAATTGTGTGTAATCGGTAAACAAATTTTAAGTTGTAGTAGCTTTTAGTTACTTTCTTCAATTTTTATCTCTTTGAAGCCATTAAAACTGTAACCGTAGCTCATTTCTGAAATGAAATAAAATTTCTGAATAAAAGTCAAATGAATATAATTTATAAAAATTAGTACATGTGCGAAAGTATAATTATGCTATTTCTTTATACTCGTATAGGTCACCGACCTACCATTAACGTTATTGAATGATATTTGCTGTTTTACCTTTTATTGAATAGGTATCACATTCTTACGATGAACAAAAAACTCGTACAGCAAAGTTTCAGACAGCTAAATAAATGTCAACTATTTTGCAAAATACCGTTACTAAAGAACTGCAGGTAACGTGTTTTAAAATGTTAATTTTTAGATAAACAAAATTTAATTAACATAAAAAATATTTCAACAAGGCATTACACTCAAATACTTTACTATCAAATCAACTTCATTGTGCGGTTTGTGTTATCTTTGTTATTGTGGAACTCTAAATAAACTTTCATAATTATTAACAATTAACAATAAAAAAGTAAAGTAACGAAAGCAACCGACATAGCTCACAGAATTAGCACGTTGAAGTGGCAGTGGGTTGGTCATCTGTGTCGCAGGACCGATGACCGTTGGAGCAGACAGGTCTTAAGGTGGAGACCGCGTCTTGGCAAACGCAGTGTGGGATGTCCTCTAGCCCGTTGGACCGACGATCTACTTAAGATTGCCGGTGTAGGCTGGATTGCGGAAAACCGGGATGTCTAACGCGAACATGGCGAGGCCTATGTCCAGCAGTGGACTGCAATAGGCTGTACTAATTCTGAAAGAAATAAAACTAAGTTAAGGAAATTTAAGAATAATAAAACCACGCAACAGACATTTAATTAAACATTAAAACAAAAGGTACGGTAAAAAACTAAATTACAAAATATTACATTTCATATCATTGGGCTTTACAACTGCTTTATTGGTTTTAAGTTTATGAAGTTTTTTTTTATATATTTAAAGCATAATAATAAGTTGTCCACTTCCTCATACCTCATTTCGTTTACACCATGCCTCGTCGCAGACATACGGGTATGTACGAAAAAAAAATGAACACCTGGTAGCGAGCTATTATAAGTTTAATCCATTGTGAATTAAATTACTTCCTTTATTCGTATTAAATTATAGCTTGACTTTTTAATTTAACTCAACATACATTTTATAACTTTAATGAAAATAATCTATGTTTCTTAAAATAATTTTTTATATTTTTCTTTCAGACTTGTTCATTTATTTTTGCGATGCTACTAACGTTGTTTTTTCTTTTTTTTTTTTTTAATTAAACGATTCTATATTTGACCTATTTTTTCTCAAATATTCAGTTGAACAGTAATGATAGACATAGGAAATGTTGACGTTTTGTAAATTATTAACTTACCAGCTATATCGAAATTATATAAATAGAAAAATTAAGAACTAAATGGGAATTACATATATTAATATTTATTTTATCTTAATTTTATGATACTGGTTTAAATTTTATTTCTAGTTTTTATTCACCGGATTAACTTATTTAATCTCAATTAATACGAAAAGTGAATATTAAATGCTAATTATCGTAACAATTACTGACATTTAAACCTCATCTCTGTTAAAAATTAAAATTATAAAATGAACTACAAAACTTAAATAATTAATCAAGAACAGCTTAGGATGTAAATGTTAGGTCTTTATTAGAGCAAATAGAGTTCCGAGAGAGCAGTTACTATCTTTAAAAGTCTAGAAGTCGCACAGCTCGAAACTAATAAATGTAGGTCAACCAACCCGCCCTAATAGCGAGCTACCCGCAAGCACGCTAACCGCTACAGTCGGTAGCCGATCCGCTTAAAGGGCAAACTATATATACACGCGACAGATGTTTTGTCCGTTGGTAATAGGTGCGTAATAACGGAGCATGTGAGCGCAACGGTCGACAACTTTCTGTTTAACATTGTGTGACTTTTTAATAAGTGTGTATATTCATTACTACCTTAAATTGTCATCTATTTTTGTATATAATCGTACGATATCCTTCTAATTATCGTCTTTTTTTTTAATTTATTTCTATAAAATCTTCAATATATTATATATTGAGTCGAATATCGTCGAAGTCTATATTACTAGAATGAAATGTTATAATAATAAATGAGTATTCGTCGTCAGGTAATCCAGTTAGTCGACATCAACAGCTGCACTCGTGTGATAAGAGTATGCTAATATTACGTGTTCTACTTCAAAAGAATTAGAAAACTATCAAATAATTTAGCGATAAATTTACTTATCTAATATCTTAAATTACGTTATTTTTATTTTTAAAAGAATCTTAATTATTATCATACAAAATTAATTAAAACCTGGATGTCTGAGCTCCGTTTGGCCGTAATGAGCCTCATCAGTTATCTAGCGCCGTAATTTAAAGATTTCAAAATTAGACAACAATATATCTACAATCCTTATCTACTAGCTTTGGTTTCGTAGGGCGCGTCTATTGGATGACTGCACTTGCAGTTCTTTAGTTTGTATGCTACCACGAAGACGATTACTAGCAACACGTTATGAAACCACCAACTTTTTGGGCATAAAATCTATAGTATTCAACTACTTAGTATATGCATCTATAAATAATTGTGTTCGATCAGGTGGATAATCGACTATATTTGCCTCTTGCTATTGAACTTTACAATCGAAAATAAACAATTAAAAATACTTAACGAAACCGAATTACTCTCACTGACTCCGCGCCCAGCTTTCACGGACCACTTCGGTAGATTTCAGGGAGCACCAGTGGTCCTCGGAGCACCGGCTAAGAACCACTCGTATAGAATTATGTTGACGATGACTATTACACGCCATTTTATATTATTGGTGAATAAATGTCTCATTGTCTACTTTTCAGGACTTTCACTCCTGCCGTGTGTAAATTGCTCAAACACATACTTATTTTATTTAAATTTCAACTTGAGATTGGCGCATAAAAATATAATTATGTATGTAAATAACATTTAAATATGCCCATTAGAATTTAGTTTCGAAATTTTGATTTATTACTTGCTTTGTTATTAGTAATGGCGCTATTTAGTATTATTTAATTTTTTCCCCAATTAAGATTAAAATTACAAATCAGTAGGTTCTCTACACGTCCTTAGTTCTATTATTCGTGCTACATACGCACCGCGTCGCGGATGCGAGGTTATCGATTCCTTATCAAAATTAGCGGAAACTCCTACAAATTATTCCTGGTATTCTTGAGTAATATCAATTAAAAGAATTAGATGTCTTAATTTTTTTTAACGTCGATTAACTTATTGTTATAAAACTTAATTAACCTAATTCTAGTTGATTTCTTTTTATGAATTCGTCTATCACATTTCGAATAAAAGTGCAATATCAATGAAATTAAACCTTAACGAAACAGAACAAAGGAATATTACTGAAGTATGTTAAATTTTAACAACGTGTCATTTTAAACACATCGATATAATAAAGTTGCTATGTTGTTAAATTCCTCAGCGTGCACAAAAAGTTTCTTTGTCGAAAAACATAACTGTTGGTACACTAAAATGACCACTGAAAAAACGCCGGCCTTCCTCAAAAGCCCCGACTCCAAGCCGTTATTAAATCTTGGGTCCTTAAATTCCAGTGAAAGAGTCTACCTGCTCTCATCGATTTGTACCTGCTTTACGTCGTATACTATTGGCGATAAATTAAGTGAATATTACCAATGAAATACATCTTCTTTAAAACTTATTTTGACTTCATTATTTTGTCATCATCGCGCTTAGTGCGAGGCTAACGACCTCGCTTAATGCGAGAGGGTGCAGAAACTGAATCTTGTTTACTGTATCGCAAATAGTGCAAGCTCCGGTTACTTTAATCGATACTGACAGATTGTTTTTTGTGTGTGTTTTTGTATGAAGTGTGCTTTTGTACCAGAAGCACAGACGGCACGCAGAGCTAGTCGAAACTCGTAGAGCAAAGTGGGTGGCGACCTCTCGTCGTGTAAACCGATATTTCCCTCGTGAAAATGTTCAATGGCCGGTGTCGAGTTGCCACCGAGCGGTGCGTGTCTCCAGTCTTTAGATTTTCGTCTCGCATGCTGGTACATTATTTCGCCTCATTAATTATTTAATGCAATTTTTTGTACTGAAATCCTCCATACGCCGCGTGCCGATATCGGAGGTCGGAATAATTAGGTTAAGGCGCGTTTAGTAGTGACTTCTGAATAAAATGTACTAATCTCTTGTACTGCCACACTGATCATTACGCGATTCATATATCGTTAACAGAGAAATGAAAGCTTTTTCGAGTCTTGATATGTCAAACACATGCAGCTGGCGACAAAGTGCCATCTGTGTCACGGTGCCCCGAAACAGGCAATTTGTTTTTTTTTTCGGTTTTAGAAACGGTTCGATCCTGGCGTTTATCGTATGCAATTGCCTACTCAGATGTAACGTCATAATGGCGTTTATAGTGTGACACGTGTTTCCTGATCTAGGACAATACGTAAAGCATTATGTAATAAGTAATAAATCCATAATCACGAATAACTAATGGTTAACGTAAACTTTCTTTTATTTTTACTTTAAGATTATAAATGTATTTATATTAGATATTCTTAAGTTTGAAAACTTTAATATGCTTAAATATATCTAGTATAGCAACATAATTATGATAACTTATTATTGAGCTATAGAGTAGGCACTTTCAAAATATGTAAAGTTTACGAAATATTCTCTTAAGGCCATCGCTCGACGACATCTGCCGCTTGCACCTGCCGTGCCGATACTAACTCCAGTTTTTACAAGCACCACGACCGATCACACGGCCTGATAATTCATACTGCCCTGGTACCTTTAAATATTATGATCGAAATAACTCGTACATCAAGAACGAATTATGTATGTAGGTCTCGTTATTACAATAACGATTCACTACTCTTTCAATAACGCGAGTCCTCACAGCCGTTTACGTTGAAACTGACACCTGGGGCCTGCAGCACTTTTAAAATAAAACCACAATACACATTTGAAACACGCACTCCTCATGGCTATAATTTTAGATTTTTACAAATAATAAAAATATAAAAGAGAGCTTGGCTCTTTAACTTAGTGAAACATATCGATAACCTAGTCACGTAAGATATAATTGATTGTACGAAGACTATCAATCATTCATCAAAATTAGGGACGATTTGCTATGGAGTCTCGTACTTAGTAAACTATAAAATGAATATTAAACGTTGGTGAAGAGCCGTTCTGAAAGCGAGAGCGGTGGAGCGGCATTCCGCGTTAATAATCCTTAGAATCGGGTTCGAAGCGACGCATCGAGAACATCGATCCTTTTGCGACACACGATTTCGTTTCAGGCACCATCCTCGCCAGACCTATTAGCTTTCCGGAATGCAAAGGGACACGATAGCTGCCGGCCATTCAATAAGTGTGCATGTGACGTTTGCCTTTAAACGAAATTAACCATTCAAACAAAAATATGGACCTTTTACAGATAATTTCGAGAATCGCTGACGAGACGATTAAGCTTAGTCGTAAAATAATTCCTGAACTTAATTTTTGATATGTTTCGCGCGATATCAATGTAATCTCGATTAGTGGCTATTACTAAGTGTGTATTAAATTGCCAACCTCACCGTTGGCGGTATTGAATAACATTTTTATTATAATTGGCAGCGGTCAAAGCTACTCGAAATTTTGATTTTCTTTATTTTAAACATTGAGTCTTGTTTTTGCACCAGAATCGCTCAGACACACCTTTGTTCTCCGCCATACTGTTTAAAATGTTTAAAAAGAAACATGTAAAAAAATAAATACTTCAGTGAAAGTATATTTAAATGATAATAATTCCCCATAATTAGTATCGTAGCAAAATAAAACACGTGATATAAAGATACACGCATAGGGAGCTAAACATGTGTTTTATTTATCTGGGTTGACACAGAAACCCACTCCCCGTAATTAGGGGTAAAACGCAACGCGAGTGTGGCAATGTTGAGCCCGAGGGAAACACCAGCTGACGGCCGACTCGCCCACCCGTGAACGCTCTATTCACACAGAAAATTTATGCAGTCTCGACTATAATCGCCGCCCGCGACTTCAGTATTATTCAAATTCACTTATCTTTTTACATATTTCGTTAAAAAAAAAAATCGGTTAATTAAGGCGATCGCAAGCTAACCTTTCAATAAATCACGATTTTAATTTAGAACGCGCTTTGCGTGTAACAACAAAGGCAATAAATATGCGATATCGATTTTAGGTCTGTCCGACGGATATTTAAAATACCAACGACAATTCTTATGAAAATTATATAAATAATATTTAGCAGACATACATATATTTTGACCCCTTTACACGTATTGCGGTGCCTTGTCTATTATAACACGGTATAACGTAAATCAAAAATTTTAATTCTGTGGTAAGCTTTTGATGTGACCGCCTTATTTTAAAACCGTTTATTTCACATAAACATCGATCTCAAACAAAACGATTCATTTAGATGTTTATCGCTTTAAGACGAAAAACTAATAGCGTCATGTTTCTCCAAACACGGACGGCAGGCTTTAAAATTGTTACAGATTTTGTAACCATGAAATTGTTTAAAGGGTCATTGTTCGAATTTCGCTTAATAGGAATGACCTTAAAAACTTCATCCAGTATTAATTGAACGTTTAAATTTATTTCATAATAGTAAAGAGAGTAAAGATGGGGTTATAAAACCATATAATCAAGTGTGAGCCAAATATATAGACCTAGCCCGCGATCTACGTAAGGTTGTCGGTGTAGGCTGGATGAGGATTGCGGAAAACCGGGATGTCTGGCGCGAACTTGGGGAGGTCTATGTCCAGCAGTGAATTGCAATATCTCGTTTTAGGGGATGAGAACATCCTCAAGAAATGTACATTTTAGAAATGTTAAATTTTACAATTATTTAACCCTTATCATTCACAGAAGAAAATACTTGAATGTTAAATCGTTTTGTTTTGATAATTTTATGGAAAGTTAAAAACCAAATCCTCAGACTGGTTTCGTATAATTTATTGTTGAGAAAATAAACAATAAAATTACACCCAATATAAACAAATCATTTGATATTCAATTTAATTACCAAATTATCTAGTTCATTAACCGTCTGAAGGTTTCCGCGGCGCAGCACAGGCACGTCGTCATCGACTGCAATAGATCAAAGCTCGCCCGCCGGTTGACATATATTTTGATACCTCACGCAGATTATTTTAATGTATGCACATGGATGACTTACTGTTCGCCGGTGGCCTGTTTTTTTTTTTAACAATGTTACTTGTAAGTCACTTTGCTCCGGTCGTGCGAGGTGGTCTCATTCCACCTGTGATCAACTTTAATGTCGATTTTATGCTCCTTGCCTTTGTCAATTAAAAAATAACAAATATTAAACACGCTTGACATTATAATTATGTACGTACTAAATCCTGTTCGATTACCTTTAGCAATTAAATTATATATTTTTTTAATGTTGCCCAAATACAACACAGCAATTATGATTTAAAAAAAATACAAAATATTGCCTTTGCTACGATTTTAATATGCATATAATTTAGTATTAAAAACTAGATACAATTAATGGATACAATTTTTCCACAATAGTCGAAATCTTTATTCCGCGTCTTTAATAAAGAACTATTGCGCAAAAGCGGCAGATATGAATTGCGGGACGCTGGCGTCATTCATATAATTCATCAATTTAAACGAAATTCTAATTTATTTCTGAGCCTTCGATCCAATCGAAATAACCTTAAATATACTTTTATATTTACAAATTAAATAAAAAAGATAGCGTATACCATTAGAAAATCGAATAATTGTTAATGTGCACGTTGGTCGCGCCCTCTGCACCGTATTGCCATCCTCAAACGGTCAGTTCCCAGTGCAATGCACTCTGTTACCAAATAACATAATGTCTTCGGCATTCGAGACAATTTTTTGTAATGTTTTGCCACAATTAAATGTTCTTTTTTTCGAATCGACCTCGGGTTATTATTATAAGTAGGTAATTAATTTAAATCGGGTCTGTTACTGGCGTTTATTTGTTATAATTAATGTACGAATGAATTGAAATTGTTTATGTTCTAAAAGTAATTGGTTCTTTGATAAAAAGAAAAAAAAAAAACCTTGTTACACCTAATGTAAACTAGTCAATTGTCGTCAGTCTCGTAGAGATAATCCGTATAGGAACGTCGACACAAGTTTCTTTGTGATATTTTATGGCGTCGCCTGTTCCGGCTTCGGGTGACTCCAGTGACCTAAAGTCGACCTATTGCGAACAAAAATAAAGCTTCCCATTCACGATGAAGACATCTCGGGCAACCTTGAACTAGTTAAACTGGCTGGGAATAAATCAGCGAGACAGACATGGCAACACCGTGCCGCCGGCTTTCAAAAAAACTGATCGTTTCGCCGTATTAGCCCAGACGTATCATTATCTTATTATTATAATATTTGCTACAATTTGAGCACGCGGCGTTGCCTAACGTTAATTTGCCTTTTAAACTTTTATGCGTATCCAATTCCAAGTTTACCAAGTTTAGTTTAGTCATATTTATGTGCCGTTTCATAAATTCATCCAATCATAAAACCAAAACTACTAGGTATTCATTTATTGATATTCTTTACATGTTAATGTGTCTTTTCGTGTAATGACCTTAAATAAGATTTAATGAACCGTCGAGATGTAATTTAAATTTTTCGCCAACGTTGCGTCAGAGCTGCATCGGTGCAGGCGCGGGGTCACACACGAACCGTTTGATGGAGGTCCGTAATAACCCCTAATAATAATCCTCGCACTCGACAAAAAATATCTATATTAATCTTAATCTTCCGTTAGCGCAAATACCATTAACTCGCTTTTTTATTATTTACCGACGAACAAAAAAATAACTGATGAAATTTAATAAATCAATCTTTATTTAATTTTGGCATCAATTTTCCAATCAATGAATATCATGACGAAGGGGACTCGAAAGGTGTGCCCGATAGACTTTATATTAGCTCGTTTTATTTGTGAATGTATAAATAAGTAGTTATTTGCACAGTATAATGACAGGTTCGATGATTGCCTCGCCGGTGTATTGTAATTATGAATCATAAAGACCATGGAGGTTTTTGATCGAAAAAAACTGCCAAAAGCTAATCTGTTCACAGCAATTAACCTATCAAGCGGTCTGTTTTGTTGAAGGTCGGGTGTAATGGATAGTTTAACGAAGTCTGACTCGAAGAGCGTTCAGAGAGACTCGGGAGCGTGATTGCAGCTGCAATACGCAACAGTTGGCCGTTTCTCAGTAAAGGAGTACGCTCCCCATTTATCCTTCACAAATTACAGTCGAACAAAGAAACTCTTTTACTCTTAAAGAAAAGAGAAAATGAGCCGTGTTTGGCATTACGGTGCATTCATTGCTGTGCAATTTAGGTGATATTACAGGTCGATATTATCGTCCCATTCTTGAAACTTGTAAAAGCCATTAACCGTTTCGTGATACAAAGGATGATAAAGAACCCATATTTCATAATTTGAGATTGTCAGGTCATTGCAAAAAAAAAACATTTCAATAGCGGAACAATTATTTACTGCCCGAGAGCTAAATTTTAATGCAAATATTGTTCTTTATAAGGTAACGATAACAATCTCTGATCAAATCATAAATAATAATCCTCATTCGTTGAGTATAATGAGGTGAGCTAACGAGAAATAGAACAAAAAGAAGGTTCGAGTGAGTTCGTCTCAGTGGACAAGTGCATAGACAAACCAGATTCAGAGTCCCACACATCCACGGCTTCCCTAGTCTGCGGTGAGGAATGATAGGCCCGCTACATTTGATACCTTCTATACGACTATGTGGTCCTGATAGCATATACCTTTTCTTTTATGTTAACTTGTAAAACAAGTTATTTTTTAAACGCATGAAGAAGCAAGCTATTCAATTGACAATTATTTCTTTTTTGGGCTGTCATATTTTTTATGATTGTAATATTTGTTTTTCTTTTAAACGTAGTCAATTATAGAATAACAACAATATTAGTATATCTTATAAGTGTACTCTTGACGGTTCCTGGTAAGTTGAAATCACATCCGCTCACACTTTGCGATCCCTTCCTCGGATGAAGCCACAGGCGAACACTAGCGACCAATAAACATAAACTCGCGCGATCTGCGTATTACGTGCATCCGGCGAGCTTTCGTCCGGCGCATGCGCCATTGTCCGCCGGATGTCTTGCGGTCACACGCAATTTCACAACCTCTACTCTCTCATGCTATCCTGGTGAGTATGGTTGCATAGTAGTGTATAATTTACAAAAAAAAAAAAAATAAGTAAATTTTGAGGTAATTTTTTGTCTTATTTATGTTTCTTTTTAATGAAAAAAATTGACCGTATCATTTATATCATATTTTTAAAGAAAACCATTCAAAACTTAACTTTAAATAATATTTAATTCGTAATAACAATGTTATCCAATAAGATAAATAAATGTCTTCAATAATTCATTGTATACCTATTGGAATCGACAATAAAATGTGCGGGACATATTATCAAGGTCTGTTATTTATAACCTGACCGCATGTAGAGGTCACATACGAGCTTACGTATTTAAGCGGTTAAGCTGATTTCGTCTACAATGGTAGGCGAGTGTGGCCTCTAGACGACCGAATATACAACAAAGTGCTAGGCCGTGGCTGATTGCACTTCATCAATCACGTGCGATGTTTCAATACCGGGTACCGTCAATGAGATCAGAGGTGCGATGGTCGTGAGGTGCAGTATCCCTCGTCCCGGACCTACCCTGGCGGTGACGCGTTGACCGCGACCTTCTATCTTATTTATGCTCTTGTAAATAAACTTTATCTTACACTTGGGCGTTTATTACTTCTTATTATTTATACGTCCTTATATGATCTGTCTGATAAATCATGACTTCAAAGTGTAAATAATGTTATTAACTGGCTGATCATACATCATACGTCCATCATACGTTAGCATATATAAATTCATGGTTTTGCTTATAATGATAGAATGTGACAAAGGATTTAACATTTTCTATTCATTTCGCATTTCTATACCTATAGAAAGACGAAATAAATATAAAATAAAAAAAAAGTATAAATAAATAAATAAAAATTAATTACATAGACACATGAATTTGCACTGACAATGTTTCCGCAATTTTAATTAAATAATACGCAATCATTAAGTGAGACCTCAAGGGACTCAATTCCTTTAATTGGCATGTCGCCGACTTATTGCTTTCTGGGCGGTGCAATATATGTATCATTTGATCCATTCGAATCAATAGGCTGGGTTATGTTTGTCATCTTAAATACTACTGAGTGCTTAGGTAAAATTATATATATATATATATATATATATATATATATATATATATATATATATATTATATTTTAGTCTTGAATAACATCACAACCCACTAGTTCGCTTTATAATTAACAATAGTGAACTCGTCTCGGATGTTCCCAAGCAGACCCTAACGACTGGAAACTGGATACGCGACCTTATCGCCCTTCGTTTCTTTTTACGTTTTAAAGGGTTCCGTAACGGTAAAGCTGCGCACGGCGTCACATTCGGTGCTGCGCCGGCACTGTTGTCATTTCGACAAACTAATAACCCAACTAAAGTTTATAATTTATAAAGCGGTCGGAGCGACCGCTTTTTACCTCTTGCCGTCGTCGACGTCTGGGAATCCGCAACAAAGACCGAGCCAGATTCCGTTTTGCATTCCGCGAGTATTCTTGTGCGGCGGATGCCTGTGAATTCGATATTCCGAAATCAAAATTTGCACTGAATCGATCTAACAGAGAAGCCGTTCGCATAAGTAATACGTGTCGTTCACCGTTTCCCATGCTAATCGTATATTTAATACTCACCCTTTAATCCGTAAAGTTTAAAAATGTGCTACAGTGAATTAAAACTGAAGGCTGCATGTTGCAACAGTACCAGTGTCGTCGGCTGCTCGTGACCTACTTTAGGCGCAATAAACCACCCCGTCAAATTTCGTCTCGGCCGTGTCGCTTGCAATGGACTGGATCTCTTTTGGTTTTTTAGCAATATCAGCTCCGTTGCATTCCCGATTTTACGATCATCTCGACTGACCGACGCCTGACAAAAAGATCGTAAAAGATCAGATTTTATTTCTTATTGTTCGCCTTTCGCGAAATCTAATTGAAGTCGGCAGGACCAGAGCCCACCGCGGTCTTTACGCGCTTTTAATTTTACTGCCCGCGGTACGCTGAATTATGTCTCTCGGACGATTATGACAACTGACGAGAATTCGTTCATTACTTTTTATCGCACATTAAAACTTTAATCCACTCGAAAGAAAATATATTGAATAATGCAAAATCGACGACATCGAGACACGCTTAGCTGAAACTTTCTGTCCACAATTCCCCACGAAAGGATGATATACCCAAGTTGCACTTTTTCATTTTTATATAGAAAATTAATGCAATTAAAAATAATACATAATTTAAAGAAGCTATTATAATCATATAATAGTAATAAAAATAGGTGTTACTAAACGTTTAATGTTGTTCAGGTAAGTATATAGGCAAAACGTTTACAAATGGTTACACAGATTTCTAAACGTACCTAAAATGTGATATTAGGAAGTCCTCTTAGCAACTGACTTTAAAGGGCTGAATTCCATGTTTACAAAGCACACAGTTAGTTATGTATAAATTACTGGCATAGAAACTAAGATGGCCGCGTCAAATATGAATAGAATGTTCTAGGTTGGGGCTTACAGTTTAATTCGAAGCCGGGCTCACCGTGACTCACTTTGTATTCGCCATACGTTGGACTGCGTCACTCGCCTATCGGAAACGCGAACGACTGAGAAGCGTATTTAAACACGTCGTGCCTACATTTATTCCTTTGTAACATCGATCAAAACATACAACACGAATTGTTTAGAGTAGAGATTTTCGTAAGATAGCGAGCACTGTTGCAATTGATGCTAAATAAATTCTTAAAAATATCCAATTGGGAATGCATCTCTCGTATTAGAAGAGTTATCTTTCTTATCAGACAAAAATAACAATAAAAGTTCATCATTTATATGCAAAAAATTTAAACTCTTCACGCAGAAGGCATAAATAGTTTTAATTTTGATTTACTCATATGTCAATCATCTGTCATTTATTATACTTTTATAAAATTTGACTTCTGACGTTATTTTGACTACCAGACTATTAGATTTCTACCTTATAAACTTCGAAAATTGTTAATGATATCCTTTTATATTATGCTTTTTTATACTAAGTATTCGTACATTTTTTCAAGTAGAAACGAATTCGATGATATTAAGTTTTCTAATGAAGTGAATTTTTTTTCTATCTTTCAACAGCGATGCTGACGCATCCCTTTCAGTTCTTCAATGTTCATCAGTCCTTAGTGAAGCTCTTCTTTAATAATATTCATATCACATAATGGTCTACGATACAATAAATCATTTTCATGTATTTCATAAATTAAAAGTTAGGAAGATTTGTATTTATAGAATTAGATGGTAAAGTTTTTCTTTAATTATTTTATCATAGGTTTTGAAGTACTAAAGCAAACATGAAATCGGTTTCTTTGCAACAACATGCGAATCGCGTCATCTCATTTCGAACAATTCGTTTCAATAAAATTCCAGACTGTAGGTACATCTCGATTGTTTAAGAAATCAGTACGTCAAACTAAGATTTAACAAACAGAAATGTTTTGGAATTTTTGTCATGTCATTTACGACAGAACAACACACGTTTGAAATAAAAAACGTTACCTGTCGAAGAATTAAAAATATTAAAAGAAATATTTGTTTATTTCATGTCACGTAGCCGAAAACACTCACATTTTATTAAAATTTGAATTCTATTCAGAAGACAATTACTAATAAAATCTTAATAAGCCCAATCCTCGTTATAAGAACGAGTAAATCGATGGTAATCGCCAATTTTTTATTTTCTGATGAAAAAAGTTCTCAGATTGTCGTTTACATTTATTTTATTGCGTTCGTGCAGTAAAAATGTTACTTGAATGGTTTTATAGTTGCGATGTAGTTATTAATGTTTTATTTTTATTTGTTCACAGGTAAATAGCTTCGCACGTATATGAGAATCCACTACTAGTTGTAAGTACGTTATAATCGCAATGATCGGACTACTTCGTTAATGCAGTAAGTTGAAATAAATTAAATGAAAAATAAAATTCCTTTCCGAAAATGTAATGTCGTCGGCAATTAATATGTTTATCAGGCGAATATCTGACGCAACGAGGTCGCCTGCTTTCTTGTAGGCCAGTCTCAGTTTTCTCAGAACGACTGCGTTCTTTTGTTGTCCCTTAAACAAGCATTCGAGACTCACTCCTCGAAAAATAAATAACAATCATCATCGTTTTCGGTTTCGAAATTGCGCTGTCAGTACTACCAGACCGACATGAATCGTAAGTAGTAATAACCGATTACAGTAAATGCAGTAAACTGACCTAGCCTAAGCGGATTGAAACACTTTCTTCTAAACTCAAAATGTAACCGTAACTATGAAGCGGACAAGCGTTTCCGGCGCCCGTGACGTCACAGTCGTCTCGCCGCGCCGCGCCGGTCGCCGCCCCTACTACGTAACCTTGGCGCAGTGAGATGCGCTTCGCTCGCAGCTCGCCATTCGCCGCACATCGCTTTCGTTTTCAGTTTTTTTTTTTTTTTTTTTATCCAACATTCTATTTATGAGCAATGAGGACATCGAGCCCGCAAAACAATCGAGTCGTCGATCGGTTTCAAAGTATCTAATTCGTATAATATGCATGCGTGTGCCAAAGGCTCTTAAACTTATTCGCCCGGATGTAAAAGTTATACATATCGAATTCCACTTATAATACGAAATAAAAGCAAATCTCTGGTAATTTTTCACACGATCCATGATCCATAGTTGCCCTAAGCGCGGCGGTCGGGGTGAGCGAACTCGCAGCCTGTAATTTCGGACCGCAAAAAGTACAAAACGCATCGCGATCGGTGATTAAAAACCTTTGTCGGTTCTACTAATATTTATATTTTAGCAATGCGCCCGACATCTAATTGGCCGCTTGTACATTTGAGGTGGGTGCGAGCGGCCGCGCGCGGCGCCGAACCACCAATGCCTCATTAGTTTTCCTGGTAGTGAAATCATAAACAAAGTTTTATGTTTAGAACTATATGTCGAGACGTGACCCGGTCGTAACGTGCTGTCCACCGACAAAAGCCCGATCGAATAAGTATATCTGAGTATATATTTGTCTATCAGACGTTATAAAACACGACTCCGGATACGTATTCATTGTACATTTCGTTGTTCATTGAAAAACTAAAAATAGCAGCTAAATTATAAATTATTGCAGGTGGTAGGTAAAGGTAACTAGTTTCCACTGCCCATTGCGGGTACTCTCGATCGGCCCAAGGTCTGGGATATTGAACCTGGCCGGAGCAACAGCACGGCAAGGTCCGCCGCGAAAGAGACGGCTGTACTATCACTCATTGTTATGGAAGAAATATCGCGGTCACACGCGCGTGTTTGTCTGATTGATTCCGATGACGTCTAAACCTGGGACTTCTAATCCGTTCGGTATGCGATGCAAAGCGGCTGTCGGTTATGGAGCGATCCCGTAAGAACGATACGCACTTCCTCAAACAAAGTTTGATCTAGCGGGAGCGAGACAGGAAACGCAAAGGTCACGATTGTCCTCCGGGCGATAGGGACGGCTATACCGAGACGAGTGCGCCGCAGACGACAGAGACGGGAGAAGTGCATTGCGCTGACGCATCGCAATCGTCTCGCGCCTCGTCTTTTTGTTGACGCTACCCCCGCGGCTTTCGGTTTCGTAGTTTGTTAACAGTTCAGTCGATTGTCGTATCGCTAATATCAATCAACAATTTCATAATTAAATCCACTCGTCTTGCCATTCGCTTAATTTAGCACTTGCTTGTTCCCACGCTGTTGATGTCATTTTAATTATCAATGGCGGCCTTCAGGAGAGGGATGCCGACTGAGGCGCACTCCCGGCCAGTACACTGACCCACTGCCTGTGACCGCATTCCAACCTACCGTGAATGATTTTTGCTTCGTCAGCGTCCAACGTTATTTACATTATGAATGCGTAATTCGAATATGCAAATGTCACGTTTTATTAAATAGGCTTAAGTAGTCGATAGCTTTAAAAACTCTGACAACAGTGCTAAGTAAACATCTCGCGCATTCAATGCTATAATTAAAAATAAATAAAATCACTTTTGGAATGTTAGCCAGCGAGCCCTCTGGCCCTCCTGCCGAGAACGCGTGAACACTATCGGCCGGTCTCGGAGAGTACATCTTACGTACAGGCCTTACAGCTCAGTATGAGCTCGCTACGACGTGTTAGAATACTACCGAAATGTTTATAAGCTCGTCATGATACGACGTAGTAACACTGACACATTGTAATTGTTAACCTCGATTACCACGTGTTTCGTTATCGCAGTCGTTACTAATACGTAGTGTAGTTCTCACGGCGTCGCCGCCGAGTGCGTTCACACCTAATAAACATCGCGGGTCGGATCGCAGCGCGCTGCTCTCGATCGTGCTACGTCGAAGCGCTGCTTATTTGTGCTCGACAAACATGCTACCAGATAAGCTGTGAACGGCGCGACTGTGCTTCCCACATCTGCTGCGACCTTGGCTGCTAGAGCCCGTTGTGTAACCTCCTTATCAGCCACGTTCCCCCTGGTAGGCAACACCCGCCTCACCGGCAAATCTCGCCTAGTTTCCGTTCTCGATAACTTTATCGGTCTTATCCAGCAGATGTAAATAGTTATGAAAGTGAGCCACGCGACTCGTCTGACTAAGCAAGTCCAGAAAAATACATACAGAAGTTGAGACTATAAAACCGACCACGTGGCCTCGAACCTCGTTAACATAATTACAGTTTTTGACTTGACCGACGAGTTTCGTCGTTCACTCGATGCATATTATCGCTCTGCTTAATATTGGCAATGGTGCGCGATCGAAACCGAAAGTATCGCAGAAGTTTGCTCAAAATAAGTCGTATAGCGAGACATCTTTATCACCGTAACAACGGGTCCTCGACGGGGAATAAAAGTGAAAAAGATGTCTTCGTTATCCGAATAGAGCACGGAGCGCGGTGGGCTAGTGTCTTGTTGATATTTCTGTTATGACTTATGGTTAGCGAGGGCGTGAACACCGCGGTAGAGCGGTCCTTCCGTGAGCTTTTATTATTCCAGTTATAAATTAAATTGTGCTCGTTAATCGGGTCTTTAATCCATCTGGGCGTTGACTCCAGGCTGACTCGCGATGACTCGTATTTACGTCGGCAGGGTTAATTATACATATAGTATAGTCTAATTGATGCGTCTTTCCGCGCAATGTTCAAGCGAGAGAAAAACTCACATAGAGGTCCGAGGACGAGTCACCGTCGTGGAATGTGGCTGCATCGCACAGCCTCCGATATTAAAATTAAACCATTCGTCGCTCGCTCGCCGACCGCCGCGACTCCGCTCGCTGGTCGACCCGACCCGTGCGGGAGTTTGTTATTTGAGGCCATTAGATATCGACGTGAGATAATTTCGTTGGTTGGATTTTTTGTACGTTATTGTTAACCTCGAATGATACACTGCTTGAATATTTAGCGATATCCGCTGACTTCACCGCTTATAAAAAATGGCGAATAATTAGTCAATAAAAATTCCGCCGATTATATAGCGACTTGTTACACGGGCGTTACGTAATTGGAGTAAATGACCTAAGACTTGGTGGTCCGACCGAAGGTCTTGGGTACCACGTGGTGGCAGCATGCGGTCTTTATCGCCGCCGCTGCCGTTAACAAATTAATTACCACTAAAATTTAAATACAAATCAAGCGATCGATTCCTCTCTCGGTGAGACCCGTTTAAAGAAAAAATGTAGCAGCAAAACTTATCGCGACTCAGACCAGAAGTTGTCCCATAACGAAGATTCATTTATCGTACTTAATTATTATACTAACGAATAAATAATAATTAACGTAGAAACTATTAACTATTAAATGCATTTGACAGAATTTTGTCTTTGTTATTAAACAATACAATTACTGACGTCATGAAGAAATTGAAATGACAGTAAATGCGTAAAGCGTCAAGTCAAAATAATTCCAATACAGAGTAAAAAACATACGAATTATTTAGTGTGTAACATCTACATAGCGACTTAAGTGGATGAGTTGATTATTTGGACGGATACAGAGCGGGCGATGGACGGCGTCCTTGACCGGGCGTCGCGGCGCCGCCCCGCAGTAAACAAATTGAATGAACCGCGTACGCTCGCATGTTGTACACCATTCATGTGTGCGCCGTTAACGCACGATAATTCAAGTGTATGTTTTAACAAGGTGTATCACGGCCCTCGCCGATGACGCGTCAATGATACGCTCGCGTAAAGTGAAACTAGTTAGGGAATATTTTACAAAATGAAGCCTAAATTTGAAAATAGGACATTAATAAAATAATAACGTAATATACTGTCTTTTTGAAACGAGGTTCCTTACGGCAGGCTTGACATTTGGCTGTGCGACCGAAATGAAAAAAATGTGATACTAAAACCGTAAGAAAAATATATAACGGATGTGACGTAATATCAGTCACACGACTGTATAATATGACGTTTGTAAAACTAAAATATTACTAGTAAACTTTTTTCAAATTATTTATGTAATTTTATACTATCAACAAAAATAAATAGACATATTTTTTTTTAATTTCACTTAATAGTTTAAATTATTTTTACGGTATCTGTTATTATCTAAAGTACTGAATTTTTTAAATACTTTTATGTACTTAATTAAAAACCAAACAACAAAATTAAAAAAAAATCAAGAACTAGAAAATATATATAAAATCCAACATGTCTTTTTTTCTTCAAATTGTGTTGCTTCTATACTATCCGAAGGAACTTCGTTCCTACCTGGTGTATCGTGACACCACATAATTTTTGTATTAGTGTCTATTCATTAATTTTAATAATATATCTTTTTAACTATTCCAAATATAATCTTAAATTCTTAGGAGAACTTACCTAATATTTAATAAGCTTACACAACGCAACGACGCAGGTGATGATGACAGTTCCACCTCATTCGAAGCCATTTGTCTGTTAGCACACTGTTATTGTACTATGTAATTGATAGTACAACACTCGAGGTATGTAAACGCGAGTCGTGTCCTTGAAGTAGTTGGCCATCCTCGGCAGCGGTGTGTGCGACGGAAGCTCGGCGTCACGGCTCGAGGCGCCCCTTCAAGACGTGCTTGGCGCGGCACTCGGCACTATACGGCCGCTCGGTTCCATCTCATTTGCAGCCATTTCCCTCTGTTTACTGAATGCTCGTATTACCTAAATAGTGAAACTGATAGTAGGCACGACATTCCAAGTTTTCGACACGTCAAACAAATTGCGATTTATTTATTTATTTAATACTTTATTGCACATTTACACAACAAAAATAACAATACTTAAAAAAGTGCATAGGCGGCTATATAACTATTAGTGATCTCTTACAACCTGAAAAAATAGAAAATAATATTGATATAATAACCAATAAAGTACGCAAATGAATTATTTAAACTACATATTATTTATAGTACTCGTAAATAAAGTAAATTAAATTCAAATAACTCAATATACGCACAAAAAAAAAGTGCATGTGTCAGCTACGACGCACGACTGGAGCTTACTCCTTCAGATCGACTG
Organism: Melitaea cinxia; assembly: GCF_905220565.1. Lineage (NCBI taxonomy): Eukaryota > Metazoa > Arthropoda > Insecta > Lepidoptera > Nymphalidae > Melitaea > Melitaea cinxia. The sequence goes on from NC_059406.1 coordinate 4,367,406, forward strand.
TCTAAATAGGCAAAAATCAAGGCATCAAATGGTAAATAAACGAATCAAATGACGCCATCTATGATGATGGCACACAAAAACCTAACGAGATCATTCGTTCAATAAATTTTACTCCTTGTATTTTTTTCATACGGGAGCCTTCTATGAAAATCGATTCTTAAGGAGTACTCAAAGTCTCAAACTCCAAAATTATATACATAGCCAATGTGAAATCACTAGAAATAAGTAGTGTTAAAGTCGAAACGAGCAATTGTTTTCCTTATAAATCGTATAAGGTTCCTAAAATAATTTTGTCATCGGTATATAGAATCTAAAAGTACAACAATGGGGTAAAATTCGAACGGACCAAAATGAGACGCTACGTAATAAAGACGCAAAATAATTCTAATGTTTCGTTATATTAGTGAAATATGAAGACAAATGCACGGCAAGTGGAGCTACAGTGCGAGTAACAATTACGGAATGTTATAATTTGCGGAAGGCTGTGGGGGGTGAACGGCCGGCGCGCGACCGATCGCCGCGAAGGTCAAGGCGGATCGGCATCTAGTTGCAACGAAAGAAAAAGTGACTTCCAAACCTGAATAGAATAACGACGAGTAAAAATGAAAGGGACTAAGCACTTTTACTACTGTCTGGCCAAATTTTTTTTGCGTATCTTATACCTACGCTTATCGAAGACATTCGAGTTGCTTAGTGACGAGTTTTTTTTTTTGTATTAATATTATTTTTATTGTAATTTTTTTGACTTCCTTATGTGTTGTAACGTACTCATAATATTTATGTATATTTGAATAGATAATCTTAGCCAGATTTTTTATTGTCGTTTTTTTTTTTGTTTTAATTTTAAATAAGGTTTCATATTGTTTTAATAATTCGTTATTAATATAAAATAACATACTCACGTGACTTACCCGCATCAGTAGTATTAAAATACACTGTAGGATACTTCATTGCATATTATCTTCATACATATAATTACTTATATAAATTACGCTTAGCATTTTATCCGCGATGGACTCCTAAACTACTTAACCGATTTTAATCAAATTTGCACACCGTGCGCAGTTTAAGCCTACTTGATAGGTTATATTTTATTTTAATATATGTAATTATTATATTTAAGTAAAAAAATGGGCGGTACGAAGTTCGCCAGCAGCTAGTTGCATTATAATAGTTAACAAAATTATTAAACTCTTAAACGAGACGAAGTTTTATTATTATTTTTTTTTTTTATTATTAATATTGTTATCATTTTAAATTGAAAAAAGCGCGTACGTGTACGTTTCTTTAATAGATAACGTATAGGTACTTGTATTTGCTTGCAAACGTAAAATGTACTGACATAAATTTACATGGACCATACAACGTAGGTAGATGATACAATAGTCAAGTACTAGTAACGAGAATATAGAAAATAAATTGAAAACTGAATTACTTATCGAGTTCGCCAAAAGTATTTTTTAAGTTTATATTTAAATAAGTTTTCCTTTAAAAAAATGTCTAAAGTTCTGAAGTAACATACATAAAAGGACAGTCGAAATAAGAACTTCCTCCTTTTTTTCAAATCGGTTAAAAACGTAGCTCGTTCGATTGTCATTGAATCATAACGATGAAATATTTGTATCGAGCGAATAATCTCGTAAACGCTAGAATATCCTGGTGGTTAGGTCATTCAGCGGTCGACGACCCGACAATTTAGTCAAAATACGTGTCAATATATCGTACAGTCTACTTCTGTGACCT